>NC_088423.1:5321173-5629673 GCF_034236695.1 Oncorhynchus nerka | reverse complement strand
TATAGCAGACCCTCATGTCAAATTGTATAGCAGACCCTCATGTCAGTTTGTATAGCAGACCCTCATGTCAAATTGTATAGCAGACCTCATGTCAGTTTGTATAGCAGACCCTCATGTCAAATTGTATAGCAGACCCTCATGTCAAATTGTATAGCAGACCCTCATGTCAGTTTGTATAGCAAACCCTCATGTCAAATTGTATAGCAGACCCTCATGTCAGTTTGTATAGCAGACCCTCATGTCAAATTGTATAATAGACCCTCATGTCAGTTTGTATAGCAGACCCTCATGTCAAATTGTATAGCAGAGCCTCATGTCAAATTGTATAGCAGACCCTCATGTAAAATTGAATAGCAGACCCTCATGTCAGTTTGTATAGCAGACCCTCATGTCAAATTGTATAGCAGAGCCTCATGTCAAATTGTATAGCAGACCCTCATGTCAAATTGTATAGCAGACCCTCATGTTAAATTGTATAGCAGACCCTCATGTCAGTTTGTATATCATACCCTCATGTCAGTTTGTATAGCAGACCCTCATTTCAAATTGAAATAGCAGAACCTCATGTCAAGTTGTAAAGCAGACCCTCATGTCAAATTGTATAGCAGACCCTCATGTCAAATTGTATAGCAGACCCTCATGTCAAATTGTATAGCAGACCCTCATGTCAAATTGTATAGCAGACCCTCATGTCAAATTGTATAGCAGACCCTCATGTCAAATTGTATAGCAGACCCTCATGTCAGTTTGTATAGCAGACCCTCATGTCAAATTGTATAGCAGACCCTCATGTCAAATTGTATAGAAGACCCTCATGTCAAATTGTATAGCAGACCCTCATGTCAGTTTTTATAGCAGACCCTCATGTCAAATTGTATAGCAGACCCTCATGTCAAATTGTATAGCAGACCCTCATGTCAAATTGTATAGAAGACCCTCATGTCAAATTGTATAGCAGACCCTCATGTCAGTTTTTATAGCATACCCTCATGTCAAATTGTATAGCAGACCCTCATGTCAAATTGTATAGCAGACCCTCATGTCAAATTGTATAGCAGACCCTCATGTCAGTTTGTATAGCAGACCCTCATGTCAAATTGTATACCAGACCCTCATGTCAAATTGTATAGCAGACCCTCATGTCAAATTGTATAGCAGAACCTCATGTCAAATTGTATAATAGACCCTCATGTCAGTTTGTATAGCAGACCCTCATGTCAAATTGTATAGCAGAGCCTCATGTCAAATTGTATAGCAGACCCTCATGTCAAATTGTATAGCAGACCCTCATGTCAAATTGTATAGCAGACCCTCATGTCAGTTTGTATAGCAGACCCTCATGTCAGTTTGTATAGCAGACCCTCATGTTAAATTGTATAGCAGACCCTCATGTCAAATTGTATAGCAGACCCTCATGTCAAATTGTATAGCAGACCCTCATGTCAAATTGTATAGCAGAGCCTCATGTCAAATTGTATAGCAGACCCTCATGTCAAATTGTATAGCAGACCCTCATGTCAAATTGTATAGCAGACCCTCATGTCAGTTTGTATAGCAGACCCTCATGTTAAATTGTATAGCAGACCCTCATGTCAAATTGTATATTAGACCCTCATGTCAAATTGTATACCAGACCCTCATGTCAGTTTGTATAGCAGACCCTCGTGTCAAATTGTATAGCAGACCCTCATGTCAGTTTGTATAGCAGACCCTCATGTCAAATTGTATAGCAGACCCTCATGTCAAATTGTATAGCAGACCCTCATGTCAGTTTGTATAGCAGACCCTCATGTCAAATTGTATAGCAGACCCTCATGTCAGTTTGTATAGCAGACCCTCATGTCAAATTGTATAGCAGAGCCTCATGTCAAATTGTATAGCAGACCCTCATGTCAAATTGTATAGCAGACCCTCATGTCAGTTTGTATAGCAGACCCTCATGTCAAATTGTATAGCAGACCCTCATGTCAGTTTGTATAGCAGACCCTCATGTCAAATTGTATAGCAGACCCTCATGTCAAATTGTATAGCAGAACCTCATGTCAAATTGTATAATAGACCCTCATGTCAGTTTGTATAGCAGACCCTCATGTCAAATTGTATAGCAGAGCCTCATGTCAAATTGTATAGCAGACCCTCATGTCAAATTGTATAGCAGACCCTCATGTCAAATTGTATAGCAGACCCTCATGTCAGTTTGTATAGCAGACGCTCATGTCAGTTTGTATAGCAGACCCTCATGTTAAATTGTATAGCCGACCCTCATGTCAAATTGTATAGCAGACCCTCATGTCAAATTGTATACCAGACCCTCATGTCAGTTTGTATAGCAGACCCTCGTGTCAAATTGTATAGCAGACCCTCATGTCAAATTGTATAGCAGACCCTCATGTCAGTTTGTATAGCAGACCCTCATGTCAAATTGTATAGCAGACCCTCATGTCAGTTTGTATAGCAGACCCTCATGTCAAATTGTATAGCAGAGCCTCATGTCAAATTGTATAGCAGACCCTCATGTCAAATTGTATAGCAGACCCTCATGTCAGTTTGTATAGCAGACCCTCATGTCAAATTGTATAGCAGACCCTCATGTCAGTTTGTATAGCAGACCCTCATGTCAAATTGTATAGCAGACCCTCATGTCAAATTGTATAGCAGACCCTCATGTCAGTTTGTATAGCAAACCCTCATGTCAAATTGTATAGCAGACCCTCATGTCAGTTTGTATAGCAGACCCTCATGTCAAATTGTATAATAGACCCTCATGTCAGTTTGTATAGCAGACCCTCATGTCAAATTGTATAGCAGAGCCTCATGTCAAATTGTATAGCAGACCCTCATGTCAAATTGTATAGCAGACCCTCATGTCAGTTTGTATAGCAGACACTCATGTCAAATTGTATAGCAGAGCCTCATGTCAAATTGTATAGCAGACCCTCATGTCAAATTGTATAGCAGACCCTCATGTTAAATTGTATAGCAGACCCTCATGTCAAATTGTATAGCAGACCCTCATGTCAGTTTGTATAGCATACCCTCATGTCAGTTTGTATAGCAGACCTTCATTTCAAATTGAAATAGCAGAACCTCATGTCAAGTTGTAAAGCAGACCCTCATGTCAAATTGTATAGCAGACCCTCATGTCAAATTGTATAGCAGACCCTCATGTCAAATTGTATAGCAGACCCTCATGTCAGTTTTTATAGCAGACCCTCATGTCAAATTGTATAGCAGACCCTCATGTCAAATTGTATAGCAGACCCTCATGTCAAATTGTATAGCAGACCCTCATGTCAGTTTGTATAGCAGACCCTCATGTCAGTTTGTATAGCAGACCCTCATGTCAAATTGTATAGCAGACCCTCATGTCAAGTTGTATAGCAGACCCTCATGTCAGTTTGTATAGCAGACCCTCATGTCAAATTGTATAGCAGACCCTCATGTCAGTTTGTATAGCAGACCCTCATGTCAAATTGTATAGCAGACCCTCATGTCAAATTGTATAGCAGACCCTCATGCCAAATTGTATAGCAGACCCTCATGTCAGTTTTTATAGCAGACCCTCATGTCAAATTGTATAGCAGACCCTCATGTCAAATTGTATAGCAGACCCTCATGTCAAATTGTATAGCAGACCCTCATGTCAGTTTGTATAGCAGACCCTCATGTTAAATTGTATAGCAGACCCTCATGTCAAATTGTATAGCAGACCCTCATGTCAGTTTGTATAGCAGACCCTCATGTCAAATTGTATACCAGACCCTCATGTCAAATTGTATAGCAGACCCTCATGTCAAATTGTATAGCAGAACCTCATGTCAAATTGTATAATAGACCCTCATGTCAGTTTGTATAGCAGACCCTCATGTCAAATTGTATAGCAGAGCCTCATGTCAAATTGTATAGCAGAGCCTCATGTCAAATTGTATAGCAGACCCTCATGTCAAATTGTATAGCAGACCCTCATGTCAGTTTGTATAGCAGACCCTCATGTCAGTTTGTATAGCAGACCCTCATGTTAAATTGTATAGCCGACCCTCATGTCAAATTGTATAGCAGACCCTCATGTCAAATTGTATACCAGACCCTCATGTCAGTTTGTATAGCAGACCCTCGTGTCAAATTGTATAGCAGACCCTCATGTCAAATTGTATAGCAGACCCTCATGTCAGTTTGTATAGCAGACCCTCATGTCAAATTGTATAGCAGACCCTCATGTCAAATTGTATAGCAGACCCTCATGTCAGTTTGTATAGCAGACCCTCATGTCAAATTGTATAGCAGACCCTCATGTCAGTTTGTATAGCAGACCCTCATGTCAAATTGTATAGCAGAGCCTCATGTCAAATTGTATAGCAGACCCTCATGTCAAATTGTATAGCAGACCCTCATGTCAGTTTGTATAGCAGACCCTCATGTCAAATTGTATAATAGACCCTCATGTCAGTTTGTATAGCAGACCCTCATGTCAAATTGTATAGCAGAGCCTCATGTCAAATTGTATAGCAGACCCTCATGTAAAATTGTATAGCAGACCCTCATGTCAGTTTGTATAGCAGACCCTCATGTCAAATTGTATAGCAGAGCCTCATGTCAAATTGTATAGCAGACCCTCATGTCAAATTGTATAGCAGACCCTCATGTTAAATTGTATAGCAGACCCTCATGTCAGTTTGTATATCATACCCTCATGTCAGTTTGTATAGCAGACCCTCATTTCAAATTGAAATAGCAGAACCTCATGTCAAGTTGTAAAGCAGACCCTCATGTCAAATTGTATAGCAGACCCTCATGTCAAATTGTATAGCAGACCCTCATGTCAAATTGTATAGCAGACCCTCATGTCAAATTGTATAGCAGACCCTCATGTCAAATTGTATAGCAGACCCTCATGTCAGTTTGTATAGCAGACCCTCATGTCAAATTGTATAGCAGACCCTCATGTCAAATTGTATAGAAGACCCTCATGTCAAATTGTATAGCAGACCCTCATGTCAGTTTTTATAGCAGACCCTCATGTCAAATTGTATAGCAGACCCTCATGTCAAATTGTATAGCAGACCCTCATGTCAAATTGTATAGAAGACCCTCATGTCAAATTGTATAGCAGACCCTCATGTCAGTTTTTATAGCATACCCTCATGTCAAATTGTATAGCAGACCCTCATGTCAAATTGTATAGCAGACCCTCATGTCAAATTGTATAGCAGACCCTCATGTCAGTTTGTATAGCAGACCATCATGTCAAATTGTATACCAGACCCTCATGTCAAATTGTATAGCAGACCCTCATGTCAAATTGTATAGCAGAACCTCATGTCAAATTGTATAATAGACCCTCATGTCAGTTTGTATAGCAGACCCTCATGTCAAATTGTATAGCAGAGCCTCATGTCAAATTGTATAGCAGACCCTCATGTCAAATTGTATAGCAGACCCTCATGTCAAATTGTATAGCAGACCCTCATGTCAGTTTGTATAGCAGACCCTCATGTCAGTTTGTATAGCAGACCCTCATGTCAAATTGTATAGCAGACCCTCATGTCAAATTGTATAGCAGACCCTCATGTCAAATTGTATAGCAGACCCTCATGTCAAATTGTATAGCAGAGCCTCATGTCAAATTGTATAGCAGACCCTCATGTCAAATTGTATAGCAGACCCTCATGTCAAATTGTATAGCAGACCCTCATGTCAAATTGTATAGCAGACCCTCATGTCAGTTTGTATAGCAGACCCTCATGTTAAATTGTATAGCAGACCCTCATGTCAAATTGTATATTAGACCCTCATGTCAAATTGTATACCAGACCCTCATGTCAGTTTGTATAGCAGACCCTCGTGTCAAATTGTATAGCAGACCCTCATGTCAGTTTGTATAGCAGACCCTCATGTCAAATTGTATAGCAGACCCTCATGTCAAATTGTATAGCAGACCCTCATGTCAGTTTGTATAGCAGACCCTCATGTCAAATTGTATAGCAGACCCTCATGTCAGTTTGTATAGCAGACCCTCATGTCAAATTGTATAGCAGAGCCTCATGTCAAATTGTATAGCAGACCCTCATGTCAAATTGTATAGCAGACCCTCATGTCAGTTTGTATAGCAGACCCTCATGTCAAATTGTATAGCAGACCCTCATGTCAGTTTGTATAGCAGACCCTCATGTCAAATTGTATAGCAGACCCTCATGTCAAATTGTATAGCAGACCCTCATGTCAAATTGTATAGAAGACCCTCATGTCAAATTGTATAGCAGACCCTCATGTCAGTTTTTATAGCAGACCCTCATGTCAAATTGTATAGCAGACCCTCATGTCAAATTGTATAGCAGACCCTCATGTCAAATTGTATAGCAGACCCTCATGTCAGTTTGTATAGCAGACCCTCATGTCAAATTGTATACCAGACCCTCATGTCAAATTGTATAGCAGACCCTCATGTCAAATTGTATAGCAGAACCTCATGTCAAATTGTATAATAGACCCTCATGTCAGTTTGTATAGCAGACCCTCATGTCAAATTGTATAGCAGAGCCTCATGTCAAATTGTATAGCAGACCCTCATGTCAAATTGTATAGCAGACCCTCATGTCAAATTGTATAGCAGACCCTCATGTCAGTTTGTATAGCAGACCCTCATGTCAGTTTGTATAGCAGACCCTCATGTTAAATTGTATAGCCGACCCTCATGTCAAATTGTATAGCAGACCCTCATGTCAAATTGTATACCAGACCCTCATGTCAGTTTGTATAGCAGACCCTCGTGTCAAATTGTATAGCAGACCCTCATGTCAAATTGTATAGCAGACCCTCATGTCAGTTTGTATAGCAGACCCTCATGTCAAATTGTATAGCAGACCCTCATGTCAGTTTGTATAGCAGACCCTCATGTCAAATTGTATAGCAGAGCCTCATGTCAAATTGTATAGCAGACCCTCATGTCAAATTGTATAGCAGACCCTCATGTCAGTTTGTATAGCAGACCCTCATGTCAAATTGTATAGCAGACCCTCATGTCAGTTTGTATAGCAGACCCTCATGTCAAATTGTATAGCAGACCCTCATGTCAAATTGTATAGCAGACCCTCATGTCAGTTTGTATAGCAAACCCTCATGTCAAATTGTATAGCAGACCCTCATGTCAGTTTGTATAGCAGACCCTCATGTCAAATTGTATAATAGACCCTCATGTCAGTTTGTATAGCAGACCCTCATGTCAAATTGTATAGCAGAGCCTCATGTCAAATTGTATAGCAGACCCTCATGTCAAATTGTATAGCAGACCCTCATGTCAGTTTGTATAGCAGACCCTCATGTCAAATTGTATAGCAGAGCCTCATGTCAAATTGTATAGCAGACCCTCATGTCAAATTGTATAGCAGACCCTCATGTTAAATTGTATAGCAGACCCTCATGTCAAATTGTATAGCAGACCCTCATGTCAGTTTGTATAGCATACCCTCATGTCAGTTTGTATAGCAGACCTTCATTTCAAATTGAAATAGCAGAACCTCATGTCAAGTTGTAAAGCAGACCCTCATGTCAAATTGTATAGCAGACCCTCATGTCAAATTGTATAGCAGACCCTCATGTCAAATTGTATAGCAGACCCTCATGTCAGTTTTTATAGCAGACCCTCATGTCAAATTGTATAGCAGACCCTCATGTCAAATTGTATAGCAGACCCTCATGTCAAATTGTATAGCAGACCCTCATGTCAGTTTGTATAGCAGACCCTCATGTCAAATTGTATAGCAGACCCTCATGTCAAGTTGTATAGCAGACCCTCATGTCAGTTTGTATAGCAGACCCTCATGTCAAATTGTATAGCAGACCCTCATGTCAGTTTGTATAGCAGACCCTCATGTCAAATTGTATAGCAGACCCTCATGTCAGTTTGTATAGCAGACCCTCATGTCAAATTGTATAGCAGACCCTCATGTCAAATTGTATAGCAGACCCTCATGTCAAATTGTATAGCAGACCCTCATGTCAAATTGTATAGCAGACCCTCATGTCAGTTTGTATAGCAGACCCTCATGTCAAATTGTATAGCAGACCCTCATGTCAAGTTGTATAGCAGACCCTCATGTCAGTTTGTATAGCAGACCCTCATGTCAAATTGTATAGCAGACCCTCATGTCAGTTTGTATAGCAGACCCTCATGTCAAATTGTATAGCAGACCCTCATGTCAAATTGTATAGCAGACCCTCATGTCAGTTTGTATAGCAAACCCTCATGTCAAATTGTATAGCAGACCCTCATGTCAGTTTGTATAGCAGACCCTCATGTCAAATTGTATAATAGACCCTCATGTCAGTTTGTATAGCAGACCCTCATGTCAAATTGTATAGCAGAGCCTCATGTCAAATTGTATAGCAGACCCTCATGTCAAATTGTATAGCAGACCCTCATGTCAGTTTGTATAGCAGACCCTCATGTCAAATTGTATAGCAGAGCCTCATGTCAAATTGTATAGCAGACCCTCATGTCAAATTGTATAGCAGACCCTCATGTTAAATTGTATAGCAGACCCTCATGTCAAATTGTATAGCAGACCCTCATGTCAGTTTGTATAGCATACCCTCATGTCAGTTTGTATAGCAGACCTTCATTTCAAATTGAAATAGCAGAACCTCATGTCAAGTTGTAAAGCAGACCCTCATGTCAAATTGTATAGCAGACCCTCATGTCAAATTGTATAGCAGACCCTCATGTCAAATTGTATAGCAGACCCTCATGTCAGTTTTTATAGCAGACCCTCATGTCAAATTGTATAGCAGACCCTCATGTCAAATTGTATAGCAGACCCTCATGTCAAATTGTATAGCAGACCCTCATGTCAGTTTGTATAGCAGACCCTCATGTCAAATTGTATAGCAGACCCTCATGTCAAGTTGTATAGCAGACCCTCATGTCAGTTTGTATAGCAGACCCTCATGTCAAATTGTATAGCAGACCCTCATGTCAGTTTGTATAGCAGACCCTCATGTCAAATTGTATAGCAGACCCTCATGTCAGTTTGTATAGCAGACCCTCATGTCAAATTGTATAGCAGACCCTCATGTCAAATTGTATAGCAGACCCTCATGTCAAATTGTATAGCAGACCCTCATGTCAAATTGTATAGCAGACCCTCATGTCAGTTTGTATAGCAGACCCTCATGTCAAATTGTATAGCAGACCCTCATGTCAAGTTGTATAGCAGACCCTCATGTCAGTTTGTATAGCAGACCCTCATGTCAAATTGTATAGCAGACCCTCATGTCAGTTTGTATAGCAGACCCTCATGTCAAATTGTATAGCAGACCCTCATGTCAAATTGTATAGCAGACCCTCATGCCAAATTGTATAGCAGACCCTCATGTCAGTTTTTATAGCAGACCCTCATGTCAAATTGTATAGCAGACCCTCATGTCAAATTGTATAGCAGACCCTCATGTCAAATTGTATAGCAGACCCTCATGTCAGTTTGTATAGCAGACCCTCATGTTAAATTGTATAGCAGACCCTCATGTCAAATTGTATAGCAGACCCTCATGTCAGTTTGTATAGCAGACCCTCATGTCAAATTGTATACCAGACCCTCATGTCAAATTGTATAGCAGACCCTCATGTCAAATTGTATAGCAGAACCTCATGTCAAATTGTATAATAGACCCTCATGTCAGTTTGTATAGCAGACCCTCATGTCAAATTGTATAGCAGAGCCTCATGTCAAATTGTATAGCAGAGCCTCATGTCAAATTGTATAGCAGACCCTCATGTCAAATTGTATAGCAGACCCTCATGTCAGTTTGTATAGCAGACCCTCATGTCAGTTTGTATAGCAGACCCTCATGTTAAATTGTATAGCCGACCCTCATGTCAAATTGTATAGCAGACCCTCATGTCAAATTGTATACCAGACCCTCATGTCAGTTTGTATAGCAGACCCTCGTGTCAAATTGTATAGCAGACCCTCATGTCAAATTGTATAGCAGACCCTCATGTCAGTTTGTATAGCAGACCCTCATGTCAAATTGTATAGCAGACCCTCATGTCAAATTGTATAGCAGACCCTCATGTCAGTTTGTATAGCAGACCCTCATGTCAAATTGTATAGCAGACCCTCATGTCAGTTTGTATAGGAGACCCTCATGTCAAATTGTATAGCAGAGCCTCATGTCAAATTGTATAGCAGACCCTCATGTCAAATTGTATAGCAGACCCTCATGTCAGTTTGTATAGCAGACCCTCATGTCAAATTGTATAGCAGACCCTCATGTCAGTTTGTATAGCAGACCCTCATGTCAAATTGTATAGCAGACCCTCATGTCAAATTGTATAGCAGACCCTCATGTCAGTTTGTATAGCAAACCCTCATGTCAAATTGTATAGCAGACCCTCATGTCAGTTTGTATAGCAGACCCTCATGTCAAATTGTATAATAGACCCTCATGTCAGTTTGTATAGCAGACCCTCATGTCAAATTGTATAGCAGAGCCTCATGTCAAATTGTATAGCAGACCCTCATGTCAAATTGTATAGCAGACCCTCATGTCAGTTTGTATAGCAGACCCTCATGTCAAATTGTATAGCAGAGCCTCATGTCAAATTGTATAGCAGACCCTCATGTCAAATTGTACAGCAGACCCTCATGTTAAATTGTATAGCAGACCCTCATGTCAAATTGTATAGCAGACCCTCATGTCAGTTTGTATAGCATACCCTCATGTCAGTTTGTATAGCAGACCCTCATTTCAAATTGAAATAGCAGAACCTCATGTCAAATTGTATAGCAGACCCTCATGTCAAATTGTATAGCAGACCCTCATGTCAGTTTTTATAGCAGACCCTCATGTCAAATTGTATAGCAGACCCTCATGTCAAATTGTATAGCAGACCCTCATGTCAAATTGTATAGCAGACCCTCATGTCAGTTTGTATAGCAGACCCTCATGTCAGTTTGTATAGCAGACCCTCATGTCAGTTTGTATAGCAGACCCTCATGTCAAATTGTATAGCAGACCCTCATGTCAGTTTGTATAGCAGACCCTCATGTCAAATTGTATAGCAGACCCTCATTTCAGTTTGTATAGCAGACCCTCATGTCAAATTGTATAGCAGACCCTCATGTCAAATTGTATAGCAGACCCTCATGCCAAATTGTATAGCAGACCCTCATGTCAGTTTTTATAGCAGACCCTCATGTCAAATTGTATAGCAGACCCTCATGTCAAATTGTATAGCAGACCCTCATGTCAAATTGTATAGCAGACCCTCATGTCAGTTTGTATAGCAGACCCTCATGTTAAATTGTATAGCAGACCCTCATGTCAAATTGTATAGCAGACCCTCATGTCAGTTTGTATAGCAAACCCTCATGTCAAATTGTATAGCAGACCCTCATGGCAAATTGTATAGCAGACCCTCATGTCAGTTTTTATAGCAGACCCTCATGTCAGTTTGTATAGCAGCCCCTCATGTCAGTTTGTATAGCAGACCCTCATGTCAGTTTGTATAGCAGACCCTCATGTCAAATTGTATAGCAGACCCTCATGTCAAATTGTATAGCAGACCCTCATGTCAGTTTGTATAGCAGACCCTCATGTCAAATTGTATAGCAGACCCTCATGTCAAATTGTATAGCAGACCCTCATGTCAGTTTGTATAGCAGACCCTCATGTCAAATTGTATAGCAGACCCTCATGTCAGTTTGTATAGCAGACCCTCATGTCAAATTGTATAGCAGACCCTAATGTCAAATTGTATAGCAGACCCTCATGTCAAATTGTATAGCAGACCCTCATGTCAGTTTGTATAGCAGACCCTCATGTCAAATTGTATAGCAGACCCTCACATCAGTTTGTATAGCAGACCCTCATGTCAGTTTGTATAGCAGACCCTCATGTCAAATTGTATAGCAGACCCTCATGTCAAATTGTATAGCAGACCCTCATGTCAGTTTGTATAGCAGACCCTCATGTCAAATTGTATAGCAGACCCTCATGTCAAATTGTATAGCAGACCCTCATGTCAGTTTTTATAGCAGAGCCTCATGTCAAATTGTATAGCAGACCCTCATGTCAAATTGTATAGCAGACCCTCATGTCAAATTGTATAGCAGACCCTCATGTCAGTTTGTATAGCAGACCCTCATGTCAAATTGTATAGCAGACCCTCATGTCAGTTTGTATAGCAGACCCTCATGTCAAATTGTATAGCAGACCCTCATGTCAAATTGTATAGCAGACCCTCACATCAGTTTGTATAGCAGACCCTCATGTCAGTTTGTATAGCAGACCCTCATGTCAAATTGTATAGCAGACCCTCATGTCAAATTGTATAGCAGACCCTCATGTCAGTTTGTATAGCAGACCCTCATGTCAAATTGTATAGCAGACCCTCATGTCAAATTGTATAGCAGACCCTCATGTCAAATTGTATAGCAGACCCTCATGTCAAATTCTCTATCTGTTGCTCTCTCTCTTGATCTCTCTTTATCTGTTGCTCTCTCTCTCTTTATCTGTTGCTCTCTCTCTCTTTATATGTTGCTCTCTCTCTTCATCTGTTGCTCTCTCTCTTTATCTGTTGCTCTCTATCTCTTTATCTGTTGCTCTCTCTCTTTATATGTTGCTCTCTCTCTTCATCTGTTGCTCTCTCTCTTTATCTGTTGCTCTCTCTCTTCATCTGTTGCTCTCTCTCTTTATCTGTGTCTCTAGCTCTCTTCATCTCTCTGTTTCTTTCTCTCTCTCTCTGTTTCTTTATATCTCTCTCTCTGTTTCATTCTCTCTCTCTCTCTCTCTCTCTCTACCTCCTTCTCTCTGTAGGGTACAGCTGTGGTATTTGCCCCCACTAGACGAGACACTCTGGGGGAGTTTGGTCAGCTGGTTGAGCGGGCGGGACTCCAAGTCTGTTGCTATGAGAAGTATGATGAACAGGTGTGGGATCTCCAATTAAAGGTGAGTGAGACCCCTGGTAATGGAGCTAGAGCCCTGTCTGACAGGCCCTGTCCTAACCCTGAAGACAAATGTATTGTGTCCTCCAAACCCATAAAGGGAGGGGTCTCTTGTCAAAAAAACATAAAGGGGCGCCAGGATGTGAGAAACACTTCTGAGCATAGCGGTCTAAAGGCCTTGCTCATTGACAAAGAACAATATGCTAATAGCAGCAGTCAATGTCCAGCTGGTTAATGGAAGAGCGTGGCAGAGGGTGGCATGTGGTGGGCAGAGGTGGGCATGATGTCAGGCACACTGAGTGCCCAATTCAACTGCCTGGGACCGTCAGAGCGGACCAGCCTACTGAAGGTTAAATGGGTCTGTCAGCAGGACTCTTTCTCGCTTTCTCTCTCTCTCCCTCCTCTCACTCGCTCTCTCTCTCGCTCTCCCTCTATTTCAGGTATTCAAATACTACAATCGAGGTCCAGAGTACTGCTGGTTTTCTGTTCTACCAGATCATTCATTGTACCCACCTGGTGTCCCAGGTCTAAATCAGTCATTGATTAGAGCTGAAGAATAAAGAAAAGCAGTGGGTCTGGCTTCAATGTCCAGAGTTGAGTCTGAGGTCTCTATTCTATGAGAGACTGAGTGAGTGATTGAGCACTCTGCTCTGCTGTTCTGTGGGAGACCAAGGAATGATGATAGTAATAATAAAAGTATTTGATTTATTTAGCGCTTTTCTACATACTGAGGTGCTCAAAGTGCATTACAGATTACTTTACATAGAAAAAGGGAAACTTTCCTCTCTTCTCATGTGGTTTGAGAAAGTGAATGTGTCATTGTTTGTTACGGTGTGTCAGTCTGTGAGTTTACCTAGGACATAAGAAAGTAATTTATACTAATGATAGAAATGGTTCCGTAGAAATGTAATGTGGTTGTGGTTAGACGGTTAATGTTTGTCGTCTTTGGCAATATGTCGTTATGACAGCTGATACCTGTATAGACAGACTATGTAACAGACAGACCAAGTAACAGAAAGAAAGACTAGGTAACAGACAGACAGGCAGACCAAGTAACAGAAAGAAAGACTAGGTAACAGACAGACAGGCAGACCAAGTAACAGAAAGAAAGACTAGGTAACAGACAGACAGGCAGACCAAGTAACAGAAAGAAAGACTAGGTAACAGACAGACAGGCAGACCAAGTAACAGAAAGAAAGACTAGGTAACAGACAGACAGACAGACAGACAGACAGACAGACAGACAGACAGACAGACAGACAGACAGACAGACAGACAGACTAAGGAAAAGACAGAGAGACTAGGTAATAGACAGACAGGCAGGCTGTCACGCCCTGACCTGAGAGATCCTTTTTATGTCTCTATTTGGTTTGGTCAGGGTGTGATTTGGGGTGGGTATTCTATGTTCTATTATTTGTATTTCTATGTTTTAGCCGAGTAGGGTTCTCAATCAGGGACGCCTGTCTATCGTTGTCTCTGATTGAGAACCATACTTAGGTAGCCCTTTTCCCACCTGTCTTTGTGGGAAGTTGACTTTGTTTATGGCACATAGCCTTTAGCTTCACAGTTTGTTTTGTAGTGTTCATTGTTATGTTCGGCATCTTGTCTAATAAAAAGACCATGTACGCTCACCACGCTGCACCTTGGTCCTCTTCCATCAACAACCGTGACACAGGCAGACAGTCAGGCAGGCTGACCTATCAGACGAACAGACTAGGTGACAGACAGACATATTAAGAAACAGACAGACAGACTAGGTAACAGACAGACAGACTAGGTAACAGACAGACATATGTGATGTCGTGTGTTGCTGTCTTGTTATGTTGTTGTCTTAGGTCTCTCTTTATGTCGTGTAGTGTTGTCTTGTCTGTCTTGTCGTGATGTGTGTTTTGTCATATATTTATATTTTATTTTTTAAATGTTTAATCCCAGCCCCCGTCCCCGCCGGAGGCCTTTTGCCTTTTGGGAGGCCATCATGGTAAATAAGCATTTGTTCTTAAATTACTTGCCTAGTTAAATAAAGGTTAAATAAAATAAAAAATGTAAATATTAAGTAACAGACAGACAGATTACGTAACAGACAGACAGACTACATAACAAACAGTCAGACAGACAGAGACTGACAGACTAAATTACAGACAGACAGACTAGGTAACAGACAGAGAGACATACAGACATATTAGTTAACGGACAGACAGACTAGGTAACAGACAGTAGAATACAAGGTGGCACTTTAAGCCCAATTACTCTGTGGATTAGCCAACAGGGTGGGGCAGGTTTCTCTCCATTTAGCAGCCTGGTCTTGGGACTGACCCTCCAGGTCGGTCAGGGGTCAGCAGTTAGGACGGGAGGATGTAACATGTTCAGGTAATGACCATGTTGTCATGTGGCATGGGATAGTTTGTAAGACAGACAGTATATAGGGTGTCTCCCTTCATAACATTGCACAAGTATTTACATTGAATGTCCTCTATTAGACTGTTTTGCTAGCACAGAATGGAATATGTTCCGGGATTTCTCCGATGGCATTGAGGAGTTCACCACATCGGTTATTGGCTTCATCGAGTGCATCGTTGAGACTAACCCGGAAGATTATAAGAAATCCCGCAATGCCCTCTGACGAACCATCAAACAGGCAAAGCATGAATACAGGACTAATATCAAATTGTACTAAATCGGCTCTGTCGCTTGTCGGGTGTGGCAGGGCTTGAAAACCATTACAGACTACAAAGGGAGGCACAGCCGAGAGCTGCCCAGTGACACGAGCCTACCAGACGAGCTAAACTACTTCTATGCTCTCTTCGGGGCAAAAAACACTGAAACAAGCACCAGCTGTTCCAGAAGACTGTGTGATCACGCACTCAGCAGCTGATGTAAGAGCTTTGAACAGGTCAACATTCACAAGGCCGCAGGGCCAGACAAAAGACAGGGACGTGTACTGCAAGCATGCGCTGACCAACTGGCAAGTGTCTTCAATTACATTTTCAACCTCTCCGTGTCCGAGTCTGCAATACCAACATGTTTTAAGAAGACAACCATAGTACCTAGTGCCTAAGAACACTAAGGTAACCTGCTTAAATGACTACCGACCCGTAGCACTCACGTCTGTAGCCATTAAGTGCTTTGAAAGGCTGGTCATGGCTCAGATCAACACCATTACCCCAGAAATCGTTGACCCACTCCAATGTGCATACCGCCCCAACAGATCCACAGAAGATGAAATCTCTATTGCTCTCCACACTGCCCGTTCTCACCTGGACAAAAGGATGTGAGAATGCTGTTCCTTGACTACAGCTCAGCGTTCAACACAATTTTGCCCACAAAGCTCATCACTAGCACAGACTGGAATATGTTCTGGGATTCATCCAATGGCATTGAGGAATACACCACCTCCGTTATCGGCTACATCAATAAGTGCATCGATGATGTACATACATATCCCAACCAGAAGCCATGGATTACAGGCAACATCCGCATCGAGCTAACGGCTAGAACTGACACTTTCAAGGAGCGGGAGACTAATCCGGACGCTTATAAGAAATCCCACTAAGCCTTCAGACGAACCATCAAACAAGCAAAGCGCCAATACAGGATTAAGATTGAATCCTGACGCTCGTCGGATGTTGCAGGGCTTGAAAACTATAATGGAATACAAAGCGAAACCCAGATGCAAGCTGCCCAGTGACACGAGCCTACCAGACAAGCTAAATGCCTTTCATGCTCGCTTTGAGCCAGCAACACTGAAGCATGCACGAGAACACCAGCTGTTCTGGATGACTGTGTGAGAAAGCGCTCGGTAGCGCTTTCAAAAAGCCGCTGGGCCAGACGGATTTCCAGGACGTGTACTCAAAGTATGCGCCCACCAACTGTCAAGTGTCTTCAATGACATTTTCAACCTCTCCCTGACCGAGTCTGTAATACCTACATGTTTCAATCAGACCACCATAGTATCTGTGCCCAAGTAAATTTTTACCGCCCCGTGACACTCATGTCGGTAGCCATGAAGTGCTTTGAAAGACTGGTCATGGCTCACATCAACAACATCCTCCCGGACACCCTAAACCCACTCCAATTTGCATACTGCCCCAACAGATCCACAGATGACGCAATCTCAATCGCACTCCATCCACATGGCCCATTCTGACCTGGTCAAAAGGAACACCTATGTGAAAAATGCTTTTCACTGACTACAGCTCAGCGTTCAACACAATTTTGCCCACAAAGCTCATTCACTAAGCTAAGGACTCTGGGACTTAACACCTACCTCTGCAACTGGATCCTGGACATCCTGATGGGTCGCCCCCAGGTGGTAAGAGTAGGCAACAACACATCTTCCATGCCGATCCTTAACACTGAGGCCCCTCAGGGGTGTGTACATAGTCCCCTCCTCTATTCCCTGTTCACCCACGACTGTGTTGCCAAACACGATAATTAAGTTTACTGACGACACAAAAGTGGTAGGTCTGATAACCGACAACGATGACACGGCCTATAGGGAGGAGGTCAGAGTGTGGTGCCAAGACAACCAACTGGCAGTGTGGTGCCAAGACAACAACCTCTCCCTCAATGTGAGCAAGACTAAGGAGCTGATTGTGGACTACAGTAAAAGGCGGGCCCGAACAGGCAACATTAACATCGACGGGGCTGTAGTGGAGCAGATCAAGAGTTTCAAGTTCCTTGGCGTCTGCATCACCAACGAACTTTCATGGTCCAAACACTCCAAGACAGTCGTGAAGAGAGCACCACAAAACCTTTTCCTCTCAGGAGACTGAAGAGATTTTGCATGTGCGTGTGCGCGTACTTGAGGCAAGGCCCTTGGTACATTCTAAGGCCAATAGACGCACACATGCACAGGGTCAGTTGGTGTGTGTGGATATAGCAGCAGGCTGAGGTGGGCTCAACATATCAGAAAGTGATTCCTTCTCCTCTGCTTATCTTCTGATGAACGTACTGTGTGTCAGCTGACCTATGTGATGAACATTGTGCACCCTGTGTCAGCTGACCTATGTGATGAACATTGTGCACCCTGTGTCAGCTGACCTATGTGATGAACATTGTGCACCCTGTGTCAGCTGACCTATGTGATGAACATTGTGCACCCTGTGTCAGCTGACCTATGTGATGAACAGCTGCACCCTGTGTCAGCTGTGATGAACATTGTGCACCCTGTGTCAGCTGACCTATGTGATGAACATTGTGCACCATGTGTCAGCTGACCTATGTGATGAACATTGTGCACCCTGTGTCAGCTGACCTATGTGATGAACATTGTGCACCATGTGTCAGCTGACCTATGTGATGAACATTGTGTATCCAAAAAAAGTGTTAAACAAATCTAAATTTATTTTAGATTTAGATTCTTCAAAGTAGCCACCCTTTGTCTTGATGACAGTTTTGCACACACTTTGCATTCTCTCAACCAGCTTCATGAGGAAAGCTTTTCCAACAGTCTTGAAGGAGTTCCCACATATGCTGAGCACTTATTGGCTGCTTTTCCTTCACTCTGCGGTCCAACTCATCCCAAACCATATTAATTCTGTTTTGGTCAGGTGATTGTGGAGGCCAGGTCATCTGACACGTCACTCCATCACTCTCCTTCTTGGTCATATAGCCCTTACACAGCCTGGAGCTATGTTTTGGTCATTGTCCTGTTTTAAAACAAATTATAGTTCCACTAAGCGCTAACCAGATGGGATAGTGTTTCGCTGCAGAATGCTTTGGTAGACATGCTGGTTAAGTGTGCCTTGAATTCTAAATAAATCACTGACAGTGTCACCAGCAAAGCACCCCAACACCATCACACCACCTCCTCCATTCTTCATGGTGGGAACCACACATGCGGAAATAATTTGTTCACCTACTCTGCGTCTTTCAAAGACACAGCGTTTGGAACCAAAAATCGCAAATTTGGACTCATCCGACCAATGCACCGATTTCCAACGGTCTAATGTCTAAAGCTCAAGTTTTTTGGCCCAAGCAAGACTCTTCTTCTATTTGTGTCCTTTGGTAGCTCGAGGATTCAAAAGGTTGCTAGATTGAATCCCCGAGCTGGCAAGGTAAAAATCTGTCAATCTGCCCCTGAACAAGGCAGTTAACCCACTGTTCCCCAGTAGGCTGTCGTTGTAAAGAAGAATTTGTTCTTAACTCCGTATGAGCGTAGCATATTAGTGTAGCGTATGATTGTTGCATATGGGTATAGCTTGTGAGTGTAACATATGGGTGTAACATATTAGTATATCGTATTAGTGTGGCGTATTAGTGTAGCGTATGGGTGTAACATATTAGTGTAGCGTATTAGCGCAGCATATGAGTAGCGTATGGGTGTAACGTATTAGTGTAGCGTATTAGCGCAGCATATGAGTAGTGTATGGGTGTAACGTATTAGTGTAGCATTTTAGGGTAGTGTATTAGTGTAGCTTTTGGGTGTAATGTTTTAGTGTAGCTTATTAGTGTAGTGTAAGAATGTAGTGTAGGAGTAAAAAGTATTAGTGTGGGTGTAGTGGGTGTAGTGTATTAGTGCAGCGTACTGGTGTAGAGTATTAGTGTAGCGCATGAGTGTAGCATGTTGGTGTAACCTATTAGTGTACCGTATGGGTGTAGCGTATGCGTGTAATGTATTAGTGTATTGTATGAGTGTAGTGTATGAGTGTAACATATTAGTGTAAGGTATTAATGTAGTGTATGAGTGTTGCGTACGTGTGTAATGTATTAATGTAGCGTATGGGTGTAACGTATTAGTGTAGCATATGTGTGTAATGAATTAGTGTAGCATGTGGGTGTAATGTATTAGTGTACCATATTAGTGTAACGTATGGGTGTAACATATTAGCATAGCATATTAATGTATGATATTAGTGTAGCTTTTGGGTGTAACGTATTAGTATATTGTATTAGTGTAGCATATTGGTGTAGCATATGAGTGGAACGTATTAGTGTAGCATATGGGTGTAACATTTTAGTGTAGTGTATTAGTATCGCGTGTGAGTGTAACATATTAGTGTTGAGTATGAGTGTTGCATGTGAGTGTTGCGCGTGAGTGTAGAGTGTGAGTGTTGCGCGTGAGTGTAGAGCTTGAGTGAAGCATATGAGTGTAGCGTATGGGTGTAATGTATTTGTGTAGCGTATGCGTGTAGCATATGAGTGTAGCGTATGGGTGTAGCGTATGGGTGTAGCATATTAGCGTAGCGTATGAGAGTAGCGTATGAGTGTAGTGTATGAGCATAGCGTATGAATGTAGCGTATGAATGTAGCGTATGAGTGTAGCGTGTGGGTGTAACATATTTGTGTAGCGTATGGGTGTAATATATTTGTGTAGTGTATGAGTGTAGCGTATGAGTGTAGCGCATGGGCATAGCCTATGAGTGTAGCGTATGAGCGTAGCGTATGAGCGTAGTGTAACGTATGAGTGCAGCTGTTAAATTCTTTAAGGACCATTCTCTAAGACCTCAAAGACCTACAAATCTGCAAGCCCCCCTTTTGCCTGCCCCCCCTGTCTCGCCTGCCCCCCTTGTGCATGTCCATACACACACACCCGTTCCCCTGCATCAGGCAGGATGAGCTGGTCTCACCAGTGTGGAGCGTGGAGATGGCTACTTTCTTGCTGGGCTGCGTGTTATCCTCTTATCCCCACTGTTTTGGAATAGAGTGCAACCAGCTGGAGGACTGTAAGGAGCCTGATAATGCTGCTATTTTCTACCCACCCGTCTTAATCTTGTTACTCAAATTGTTGTGTAGAGAGTCATGAATTTTAATTCAGCCCCTCATGCATTAACCCCTCTGTGTCCATATCCTTCTATCTCCCCCTCTCTCCCAGCTGCCTATAAGCTAACACCCCCACCCCATCCCACCCACACCTCTCCTCCTCCATCCCTTCTCTTCTCTCTCTATCCACCCCATCCCTTGCTCTCTGTTTCCCAATCACACCAAGAGAGACCCCAGACGTCCGGTTCTCCCTCCTCTCTCCCAGGAGCGCCTTTTCCTCCCTCCATCGCTCTGTGAAAAGCTAAGGGAGGAATGAGGGAGGGATAGAGAAGGAAGGAGGGAGGGAGAAAACAGTGAGTGAGGAAGGGATAGACAAAAAGGGAAGGAGAAAAAAGCAGGGTGAAAGTGGCAATGAAATAAATGACTTGCATCTTGGCAGCAGCGCGATTAAAACGTAAGACCCGATTTATCCAGCCACCCATGAAGCTGATTAGCAGTCTGTGATCAGGAGGAACAGCTTTGCTTGTTAAACTTTTCACCTCTGCAAGCTCGCCAGGGTTCCCCCCTCCCTCCCAACCACACAACCCCCACCATCCTCATCCCAGGCCAGATTTGAATGTGAATGTGGTCGTCCGTCCCTTGCAGTTGGGCTTAGTGTTGGGCGGATGGCCTTCCCCGTTTATAGGCGGGTCGCGGGTTCAACCACTGGCCGGTTGCGTGGAGGGGTGGGAAGAGAGATAACACACATCAAGGGCAAGGGAGGGGAGGGGGGGGGGGGGGGGTCTTATCTGTCCTCTCAAAAGCCAGGAGAGGGAGACTGAGAAAGTGAGGTGGGATGTGTCTGCTGAAAGTAGCTGGATGTTTGAGGAAGAAGGAAGGAGCCAGGTAGTGAGGGAGAGTGTTGGATGATACCACTGGGTCCAGAGAGGAAGGCTGGGAGAACTGGAGGAGGAGTACAGTCACTGTCTGCCATGACTATCTGTTTCTGATATACAGTGTTATGTCTGGATGGAGACATACGGTGTATAAAAGCATTACGTTGAAACAGACAGTATATAGTGGTAGCGCATGGAGACAGAGATTATATACAGTAGTAGATGGAAATATACTGCATGTTGTAGTAGTACACAGAGATATATCATTTATACTGTAGAAGCAATACATGGAGACAGAGAGTATATAGTAATAGTACACGGAGTCAGACAGTATATAGGTGTAGTACATGGAACAGATAATATATAGAAGTAGTACATGGAGACAGACAGTATACACAGCAGTAGATGGAGACAAAAAAGTATACACAGTAGTAATTGAGGACATACCATTTATAGTAGCAGTACATGGAGACATGCAGTATATAGTAGTAGTACATGGAGACATACAGGATATAGAAGTAGTACAATAAGACAGACAGTATATACAGTAGTACATGGAAACATACAGAATATAGAAGCAGTACATAGATACATACAGAATATAGAAGTAGTACATGGATTCATACAGTATATAGTAGTAGTACATGGAGACAGACTGTCTATACAGTAGTAGATGGAGAAATACAGTAGTACATGGAGACTGAAGGTATTTAGTAGTAGTACATTGAGACAGACAATTTGAAGCAGTAGTAGGACAGCTACCATATAGAGTAGCAGTACATGGAAACATACAGTATATATTAATAATAGTAATAATGTAGTATTAATAGTACATTGATACAGAGAGTATGTAGTAGTAGTACATGGAGACAGACAGCATATACAGTAGTACATGGAAAAATACAGTATATAGAAGAGGAACATGGAGACATACAGTATATAGAAGTAGTACATGGAGACAGTATGTATATACAGTAGTAGATGGAGACATACAGTTTATACAGTAGTACATGGAGACAGACAGTATGTAGTAGTAGTACATTGAGACAGACAGTATAAAGTGGTAGTACATGGAGACATACGGTATATACAGATATACAGTATATATAAGTAGTGCATGGAGACAGACAGTGTGTAGAAGTAGTACATGGAAACAGACATTATATACAGTAGTGTATTGAGATGTACAGTAAATGGTTGTGGTACATATAGTCATCCAGTATAAAGTAGTAGTAGTACATGGGAGACAGAAATGATTTAGTAGTTGTACATGGAGGCATACAGTGTATAGTAGTAGTATATGGAGACATACCTTATAGCCTGTAGTACATGGAGACAGACTGTGTATAGAAGCATTGCATGGAGACATACATTTTTTTATTTTTTATTTTACCTTTATTTAACTAGGCAAGTCAGTTAAGAACAAATTCTTATTTTCAATGACGGCCTAGGAACAGTGGGTTAACTGCCTTTTCAGGGGCAGAACGACAGATTTGTACCTTGTCGGCTCAGGGGTTTGAACTTGCAACCTTCCGGTTACTAGTCTAACCATTAGGCTACCCTGCCGCCCGTATATAGTTGTAGTACATAGAGACATGCAGTTTAAATAATTAGTGCATACATACATACTGTATATAGAAGTAGTATATGGAGACAGACAGTATATACAGTAGTACATGGAGACAGATGGTATATTCAGCAGTACATTGAGACATGCAATATTTAGAAGTAGTACATAGAGACAGACAGTAAATACAAGTAGTACCTGGTGACATACAGTATATACTGCAGTACATGGAGACATAAAGTACATATAGTAGCTGACAAAAATTATATAGAAGATGTAAATGGAGACATACAGTATATGACAGTGGTACATGGAGATAGAAAGCATATACAGTAGTACATGGAGACAAACAGTATAAACAGTAGTGTATGGAGACCAGGTATATTCAGCAGTACATTGTGACATACAGTATGTAGTTGTAGTACATGGAGACAGACAGTATATAAAGTAGAATTTGGCAATATACAGTAGATATAAGTAGTACACAGAGACAGACAGTGTGTAGAAGTAGTACATGGAAATAGACATTATATACTGTAGTACATGAGGACAGACAAAAAATACAGTTGTGCATGGAGACAAACAGTATAAATAGTAGTGTATGGAGACCAGGTATATTCAGCAGTACATTGTGACATACAGTATGTAGTAGTAGTACATGTAGACAGATGGTATATACAGTAGTAGATAGAGACATACCTTATAGCCTGTTGTACATAAAGACAGACTGTGTATAGAAGCATTGCATGGAGACATACAGTATATAGTTGTAGTACATAGAGACATGCAGTATAAATAATTAGTACTTACATACATACTGTATATAGAAGAGGTACATGGAGACAGACAGTATATACAGTAGTACATGGAGACATAGAGTATATATAAGTAGTACATGGAGACATACAGTATAAAGAAGTAGTACATGGAGACATACAGCATATTTTAGTAGTACATGGAGACATACAGCATATTGTAGTAGTACATGGAGTCATGCACTGTATAGAAGTTGTACTTGAGGACAAACAGTATATTCAGTAGAACATGGAGCCATGCAGTTTTAAAGTATTGATGGAGACATGCCGTGTATAAAAGCAATACATAGAGACAGTCAGTATATAGATGTTGTACATGGAGACAGACATTATATATGGCATAACATGGAGACCTATAGTAGATATAAGTAGTACATTGAGATAGACCATGTGTAGAAGTAGTACATGGAGACAGACAATATGTACAGTAGTACATGGAGACAGACAGTATATACAGTAGTACATGGAGACAGACAGTATATACAGTAGTACATGGAGACAGACAGTTTGAAGAAGCAGTACATGGAGACAGACAGTATATACAGTAGTACATGGAGACAGACAGTATATACAATAGTACATGGAGACACACAGTATATACAGTAGTACATGGAGACAGACGGTTTATTCAGTAGTACTTTGAGACATGCAATATCTAGAAGTAGTAGACGGAGACGGACAGTAAATACAAGTAGTACATGGTGACATATACTATATACTGCTGTACATGGAGACATAATGTACATATAGTAACACATGAAGACAAAGTATATAGAATATTTAAATGGAGACATACAGTATATGGAAGCAGTACATGGAGAGAGAAAGCACACACAGTAGTACATGGAGACAAACAGTATAAACAGTAGTGCATAGAGACAAGGTATATTCAGCAGTACATTGTAACATACAGTATGTAGTTGAAGTACATGGAGACAGACAGTATATACTGTAGTACATGGAGACAGACAGTAAATACAAGTAGTACCTGGTGACATACAGTATATACTGCAGTACATGGAGACATAAAGTACATTTCGTAGCAGACAAAAAGTATATAGAAGATGTAAATTGAGACAGACAGTATATACTGTAGTACATGGAGACAGACAGTAAATACAAGTAGTACCTGGTGACATACAGTATATACTGCAGTACATGGAGACATAAAGTACATTTCGTAGCAGACAAAAAGTATATAGAAGATGTAAATGGAGACATACAGTATATGAAAGTGGTACATGGAGAGAGAAAGCATATACAGTAGTACATGGAGACAAACAGTATAAACAGCAGTGCATGGAGACAAGGTATATTCAGCAGTACATTGTGACATACAGTATGTATGTCACAATGTACTGCTGGATATACCTTGTGTACCTTGTATACTACTATTTCTACTGTCTCCATGCACCACTGTATATAATGTCTGTTTCCATGTTCTACTCCTACACACTGTCTATCTCTGTGTACTACTTATATCTACTGTATATCGGCAAGTAGAGACAGAGAGTATATAAAGTAGAACTTGCCGATATACAGTAGATATAAGTAGTACACAGAGATAGACAGTGTGTAGGAGTAGAACATGGAAACAGACATTATATACAGTGGTGCATGGAGACAGTAGAAATAGTACTATACAAGGTATACAAGGTATATCCAGCAGTACATTGTGACATACAGCATGTAGTTGTAGTACATGGAGACAGACAGCATATAAAGTAGAACTTACTGTAGTATATGGATACAGACTGTGTATAGAAGTATTACATGGAAACATACAGTATATAGAAGTAGTACATGGATACACACAGTATGTACAGTTGTACATGGAGACATACAGTATGTAGAATTAGTACATGGACACAGAGTATTTAGTAGTTGTAAATGGAGGCATTCAGTTTGTAGTAGTAGTAGTACATGGAGACCTACCTTATAACCTGTAGTACTTGGAGATAGAATGTGTACAGTTGGAATACATGGAGACATTCAGTATGTAGAAGTAGTAAATTGATACATACCGTATAAACTGTAGTATATGGATACAGACTGTGTATAGAAGTATTACATGGAGACATACAGTATATAGAATTAGTACATGGAGACAGATAGTATATACAGTAGTATTATATACAGTAGTATATGGATACATGCAGTATATGAAGCAATACATGGATACATACAGTATTAAGAAGTAGTACATGGATACACACAGTATGTTACGAAATTCGTCCTCCTCTGACGAGGAGTATGAGAGATCGGACCAATATGCAGCATGGTAAGTGTTCGTCATGTTTAATAATGAAAGGTCACTGAACACGAAAATACAAAATAACAAAGTTAAAGACGGAAACGAAAAAAAACGAAACAGTTCTGTCTGGTGAAGAAACAGAGACAGAAAACAATCACCTGCAACTAAAATGGTGAAAACAGGCAACCTAAGTATGATTCTCAATCAGAGACAACGAACGACACCTGCCTCTGATTGAGAAGCATACCAAGCCAAACACATAAATACGACATAGAAAAAAGGACATAGACTACCCACCCCAACTCACGCCCTGACCAAACTAACACAAAGACATAATAAAGGAACTAAGGTCAGAACGTGACACAATATGTACAGTTGTACATGGAGACATACAGTATATACAGTAGTACATGGAGCCAGCAAGAATATGCAATAGTACATGGAGTCAGACGGTATATAGTAGTAGTACATGGAGATGTACAGCAATGAAGCATAGCAACTGGACGCAAACCTGCCCCTCACCAGTCTAACAGAGGAATTCAAGTGTGCAAAAACCAGGCTCCAGATGACACTGAATGAATCTCGAGACCCAGTGGTGAGCAACAACGCGCCGACTTTGGCAACTGGGCGCAAATGGAGGCCAGGAAAAGCAGTCCAGGAGGCAACAGCAGCCCTCAGACATGCTGACATTGTGGGTCATGTTCAGCAAGGGAGAGGAGGCCTTGGGCTAACTAGCCGTGCTGCTTGGAGTAAGGCCACTGCACCAGAGCGGCGGAAGATGGTAGTGCAGGAAGTACGCCATCAAAAATAGGCTGCAAGGTGGGCCAAGGCAGTCTCTCTTTCCAAACAGGGACAGTGGACTCGATGGGACAGTGTGGAGAAGAGGAAGATCAACTTTTCCATAAGAGCAACATATGACGTCCTTCCAACACCAGTTAATCTTCACCAATGGTATGGTGAAGATCCGGACTGTGCCCTCTGTTCCATGCCAGCCAACCTCAGGCACATTCTCACAGGGTGTAAAACAAGCCTCACCCAAGGACGCTACACTTGGCGTCACAACCAAGTCCTTAAAAACCTTGTGTCCGCCCTGGAGGACAAGCGAGCTGCCACCAACTCCCTACCACCCCCAGCAGCATCACACCCCTTACGGACGAACTTTGTCCGCGAAGGGGCTAAACCACCGAAGAGCGGCTCTACACCATTAGATCGAGACCAGCTGCGCTTGGTCCGTGACTGGAAAATGCTAGCTGACATTGGCCGGCAACTTGTGTTTCCTCCGGAGATCGCAACCACCACCCTAAGACCTGACATGGTGCTCTGGTCCCGTTCGCTCAAGAAGGTCTTCATCATTGAGCTCACAGTACCCTGGGAGGACTCAGAAGATGAGGCTTATGAGCGAAAACATCTGCGCTATGCCGATCTAGCTGCCGAAGCACGGCATCATGGCTGGAACACAGAAGTCTGACCAGTGGAGGTGGGCTGCAGAGGTTTTGTGGCAACATCTACAACCAGACTGCTTAGAGACCTGGGAATTAAGGGCCAGAGCCAGCGTTCGGCAATCAAAGCTGTATCGGGGGCAACAGAAGGCAGCAGTCAGTGGCTCTGGATGAAGAGGAAAGACCCCAGCTGGGCCCCGAAGTGAGAGGGCCAGGAGGTATGCGGTCAACAATGCTTGACTCAGGGAGGAGGACGCCCCTGCCATGCATAGTCCCATGGGATGTTGGCTATCAACAACAAGGCAACTCCTATGACTAATTGGGAATGGGACGCAAGCGTAGGATTGATCACCCTGTAGCTGGCCGCCTTTGGGGAGGGTGTACAGTGTGAAAGGCCAAAACACCCTAGGAACCAAAGGTACACTACTGACGATGTGCTCCCCAAATTTCACCAGGCTCACTGTTCATTAACTCTTGGAAGTGCTTGCACAAAGGATAGTAACATCTCATCCTGTGTTCTTGGAATCAGTATATACCGTAGTACATGGAGACATAAAGTATATAGTAGTAGTACATGGAGACATACATTATATACAGTATTACATGGAGACAGACAGTATATACAGTAGTACACGGAGACAGACAGAATATATAGTAATAAATGGAGACAGACAGTATATATTCGAAGAACATGGAGACATATAGTATATGGATGTAGTACATGGAGGCATATAGTATATACAGTAGTGCATGGAGACATAAAGTAGTTGCACATGTACTGACAGTATGTACAGTAATATATGGAGACATGCAGTGTATAGAAGTTGTACACGAAGACAGGCAGTATATACAGTAGAACATGGAGACATACAGTGTGTACAGTATTGTATAGAGACATATCGTATATAAAAGCAGTACATGAAGACAGTCAGTATGTAGAAGTAGTACATGGAGACATACATGTACATTATATAAAGTAGTACATGGAGACAGACAGTATATATGGTATAACATGGAGACATACTGTAGGTGTAAGTAGTATATGGAAACAGACAGTATGTACAGTAGTACTTGGAGACATACAGTTCATAGAAGCGGCACACTTGAGTTTATTTTAGTTTATTATTTTGACCACTTGAAAGAACAAGAACACAAAAAAAAAATGAAAAGCCATACATACACATATACTGTAATATAATCATTGAGGATAACACAAACTAAAGTCTGAGACTTATTTCCATTGTGGTCCTCTTGAGACAAGATGGCTAGACAAGATCGAACACAGTTTGGAAGTGAAATTATAAAACAAAAGCAGAGAAGAAGAACATCTATCTCATCATTCCAGAGAATGGAGAGAGAAAGTATATACAGTAGTACATGGAGACAGACAGTATCTACAGTAATACATGGAGACAGACAGTATATACGGTATTACATGGAGACATACCATGTAGAGTGGCAGTACATGAAGACAGACAGTATATAGTAATAGTACATGGAGGCATACAGTTTATATAAGTAGTACATTGAGACAGACAGTTTAAAGAAGTAGTACATGGAGGCAGACAGTATCGACAGTAATACATGGAGACAGACCGTATATAGTAGTATTACATGGATATATACTGTGGTAGTACATGAAGGCATAAAGTATATAGTAGTAGTATATCGATACAGACAATATATACAGTACAACATTGAGATATACTGTATATGGGGCAGCAGGTAACCTAGGGGTTTGACCTTTCGGTTACTGGCCCAACGAGCTGACTGGAGAAAAATCTGTCGTTCTGCCTCTGAACAAGGCAGTTAACCCACTGTTCCTAGGCCATCATTGTAAATAAGAATTTGTTCTTAATTTGAACTGACTTGCCTAGTTAAAAAAAGGTTCAACTTCTTATGGCTAGGGGTTCCGCTAGCGGCACCCCTTGACAACATTCCGCTGAAAAGGCAGCGTGCGAAATTCTAAAATATTTTTTAGAAATATGTAACTTTCACACATTAACAAGTGCAATACACCAAATGAAAGATAACCTTCTTGTTAATCTACCCATCGTGTCCGATTTCAAAAAGGCTTTACAGCAAAAGCCCAACATATGATTATGTTAAGTCAGAGCCAAGTCACAAAAAAAAACACAGCCATTTTTCCAGCCAAAGATAGGAATAATAAAAAAAAAGAGATAAATCAGAAATATAGATCAAATTAATCACTAACCTTTGATGATCTTCATCAGATGACACTCATGGGACATCATTACACAATACAAGTATGTTTTGTTCGATTAAGTGCATATTTAGATTTTTAAAAATCTCAGTTTACATTGGCGCATTATAATCAGTAATGTTTTGCTTCCAAAACATCCAGTGATTTTGCAGAGAGCCACATCAATTTCCAGATATGTTCATAATAAACATTGATAAAAGATACAAGTGTTATTCACAGAATTAAAGATAGACTTCTCCTTAATGCAACTGCTGTGTCAGATTTCAAAAAAACGTTATGAAAAAAGTACGGAGACCAAATCAGCCAAAGAAATATCCGCCATGTTGGAGTCAACATTAGTCAGAAATAGCGTTATAAATATTCACTTACCTTTGATGATCTTCATCAGAATGCACTCCCAGGAATCCCAGTTCCACAATAAGTGGAAGTTCATAATGTCCAAATTCCTCCTTGTCGTAATCCATCTTCCTGAGTCGCGAGCACTAGGTCCAGACAAAGTCCAAAAGATCCGTTACAGTCCGTAGAAACATGTCAAACGATGTATAGAATCAATCTGTAGGATGTTTTTAACATAAATCTTCAATAATGTTCCAACCGGAGAATTCCTTTGTCTGTAGAAAAGCAATGGACCGAGAGCTACCTCTCACATGAACGAGCATCACGAGTTTGTGGCACTCTGCCAGACCACTGACTCAAAGTGCCCTTTTGAGCCCTTCCTTTACAGTAAAAGCCTCAAACAAGTTACTAAAGACGGTTGACGTCTAGTGGAACCCTTAGTAAGTGCAATTTGACCCCATAGACACTGTGTTTTCGATAGGCCAAGCTTTGAAAAACTACCAAACTCAGATTTCCCACTTCCTGGTTGGAATTTTCGCCTGCCAAATGAGTTCTGTTATACTCATAGACATCATTCAAACAGTTTTACAAACTTCAGAGTGTGTACTATCCAAATCTACGAATATGCATATATTAGCAACTGGGATGTCATAAGGTGAACGCACCAATTTGTAAGTCGCTCTGGATAAGAGCGTCTGCTAAATGACTTAATTGTAAAATGTAAATGTGAATGAGTAGCAGGAAGTTTACTCTGGGCACGCTTTTCATCCAAATGTGAAAATGCTGCCCCCTATCCCAAACAGGTTCAGATGTAAAAAACAATATATATATTGTATATATATATATATATATACCGTAGTTCATAGATTCTTACAGTTTTTAGTCATAGCACATGGAGACAGACATTATGTACATGAAGATATACCTTGTACAGAAGTATTTACAGTATTACATGGACAGCTACCATATAGAGTAGCAGTACAAAGAAACATACAGTATATATTAATACTAGTAATAATGTAGTATTAATAGTACATTGATACAGAGTATGAAGGAAAATAAGAACAATCCAAAATGTATTTTAGATACTGTCGCAAAGCTAACTAAAAAGCAGCATTCCCCAAGAGAGGATGGCTTTCACTTCAGCAGTAATAAACTCATTAACTTCTTTGAGGAAAAGACCATGATCGTTAGAAAGCAAATTAATTAAGGACTCCTCTTTAAATCTGCGTATTCCTTCAAAAGCTAAGATGTCCTGAGTCTGCACAACTCTGCCAGGACCTAGGATCAAGAGAGACACTCAAGTGTTTTAGTACTATTTCTCTTGACACAATGATGAAAATAATCATGGCCTCTAAACCTTCAAGCTGCATACTGGACCCTATTCCAAAGAAACTACTGAAAGAGCAGATTCCTGTGCTTGGCCCTCCTATGTTGAACATAATAAACGGCTCTCTATCCACCGGATGTGTACCAAACTCACTAAAAGTGGCAGTAATAAAGCCTCTCTTTAAAAAGCCAAACCTTGACCCAGAAAATGTAAAAAACTATCGGCCTATATCGAATCTTCCATTTCTCTCAAATTTTTTTGAAAAGGCTGTTGCGCAGCAACTCACTGCCTTCCTGAAGACAAACAATGTATACGAAATGCTTCAGTCTGGTTTTAGACCCCATCATAGCACTGAGACTGCACTTGTGAAGGTGGTAAATGACCTTTTAATGGCATCAGACTGAGGCTTTGCATCTGTGCTCGTGCTCCTAGACCTTAGTGCTGCTTTTGATACCATCGATCACCACATTCTTTTGGAGAGATTGGAAACCCAAATTGGTCTACACGGACAAGTTCTGGCCTGGTTTAGATCTTATCTCTCGGAAAGATATCAGTTTGTCTCTGTGAATGGTTTGTCCTCTGACAAATCAACTGTAAATTTCGGTGTTCCTTAAGGTTCCGTTTTAGGACCTTTTACATCTTGGGGATGTCATTCGAAAACATAATGTTAACTTTCACTGCGGATGACACACAGCTGTACATTTCAATGAGACATACTGAAGCCCCAAAATTGCCCTTGCTAGAAGCCTGTGTTTCAGACATAAGCAATTGGATGGCTGCAAACTTTCTACTTTTAAACTCTGACAAAACAGAGATGCTTTTTCTAGGTCCCAAGAAACAAAGAGATCTTCTGTTGAATCTGACAATCTTAATGGTTGTACAGTCGTCTCAAATAAAACTGTGAAGGACCTCGGCGTTACTCTGGACCCTGATCTCTCTTTTGACGAACATATCAAGACTGTTTCAAGGACAGTTTTTTTCCATCTACGTAACATTGCAAAAATCAGAAACTTTCTGTCCAAAAATGATGCAGAAATATGTATCCATGCTTTTGTTACCTCTAGGTTAGACTTATGCTCTACTTTCCGGCTACCCGGATAAAGCACTAAATAAACTTCAGTTAGTGCTAAATACAGCTGCTAGAATCCTGACTAGAACCCAAAAATGTGATCATATTACTCCAGTGCTAGCCTCCCTACACTGGCTTCCTGTCAAGGCGAGGGCTGATTTCAAAGTTGTACTGCTAACCTACAAAGCATTACATGGGCTTGCTCCTACCCATCTCTCTGATTTGGTCCTGCCGTACATACCTACACGTACACTACGGTCACAAGACGAAGGCCTCCTAACTGTCCCTAGAATTTCTAAGCAAACAGCTGGAGGCAGGGCTTTCTCCTATAGAGCTCAATTTTTATGAAATGGTCTGCCTACCCAATGTGAGAGACGCAAACTTGGTCTCAACCTTTAAGTCTTTACTGAAGAATCATCTCTTCAGTGGGTCATATGATTAAGTGTAGTCTGGCCCAGGAGTGTGAAGTCACTAAAGCACCTTATACCACCCACCACTGCGACTTGTATGCTCTAGTCGGCTGGCCCTCGCTACATATTCGTCGCCAGACCCACTGGCTCCAGGTCATCTACAAGTCCATGCTAGGTAAAGCTCCGTCTTATCTCAGTTCACTGGTCACGATGGCAACACCCAACCGTAGCACGCGCTCCAGCAGGTGTATCTCACTGATCATCCCTAAAGCCAACACCTCATTTGGCCACCTTTCGTTCCAGTACGCTGCTGCCTGTTACTGGAACGAATTGCAAAAATCGCTGAAGTTGGAGACTTTTATCTCCCTCACCAACTTCAAACATCAGCTATCTGAGCAGCTGCAGCTGCAGCTGTACATAGTCCATTGGTAAATAGCCCACCCATTTTCACCTACCTCATCCCCATACTGTTTTTATTTATTTACTTTTATGCTCTTTTGCACACCAATATCTCTACCTGTACATGACCATCTGATCATTTATCACTCCAGTGTTAATCTGCAAAATTGTAATTATTCGCCTACCTCCTCATGCCTTTTGCACACATTGTATATAGACTCCCCCTTTTTTTCTACTGTGTTATTGACTTGTTAATTGTTTACTCCATGTGTAACTCTGTGTTGTCTGCTCACACTGCTATGCTTTATCTTGGCCAGGTCATAGTTGCAAATGAGAACTTGTTCTCAACTAGCCTACCTGGTTAAATAAAGGTGAAATAAAAAAAAATAATAAACGGAAAGGCTCTGGAGCAACGAACCACCTTTGCTGTCTCTGCCTGGCCGGTTCCCCTCTTTCCACTGGGATTATCTGCCTCTAACCCTATTACAGGGGCTGAGTCACTGGCTTACTGGTGCTCTTTCATGCCGACCCTAGGAGGGGTGAGTCACTTGAGTGGGTTGAGTCACTGATGTGATCTTCCTGTCTGGGTTGTGCCGTGGCGGAGATCTTTGTGGGCTATACTCGGCCTTGCCTCAGGATGGGAAGTTGGTGGTTGAAGATATCCCTCTAGTGGTGTGGGGGCTGTGCTTTGGCAAAGTGGGTGGGGTTATATCCTTCCTGTTTGGCCCTGTCCGGGGGTATCATCGGATGTGGACACAGTGTCTCCTGACCCCTCCTGTCTCAACCTCCAGTATTTATGCTGCAGTAGTTTATGTGTCGGGGGGCTAGGGTCAGTTTGTTATATCTGGAGTACTTCTCCTGTCTTATCCGGTGTCCTGTGTGAATTTAAGTATGCTCTCTATGCTTTCTTATTGTCAATGACGGCCTAGGAACAGTGGGTTTACTGCCTTGTTCAGGGGCAGAACGACAGATTTTTCTCTAGTCAGCTTGTAACCTTTTGGTTACTGGCCCAATGCTCAAACAACTAGGATACCTGCTGCCCCATATACAATATAAGTCAATGTAGTACTGTATATGCTGTCTGTAAATGCCTTGTAACTGCTTTGTTCAGGGGCAGAACGACAGATTTGTACATCTCAGGGATTTGAACTTGCAACCTTTTGGTTACTAGCCTAACTCTCCAACCTCTAGGCTACCCTGCCACCCCAATACATGGAGGCAGTATGTACAGTAATACATGGAGACATGCAGTGTATAGAAGTTGTGGACAGGTGTCTTTTATACTGATAACAAGTTCAAACAGGTGCTATTAATACAGGTAACGAGGAGGACAGAGGAGCCTCTTAAAGAAGAAGTTACAGGTCTGTGAGAGCCAGAAATCTTGCTTGTTTGTAGGTGACCAAATACTTATTTTCCACCATAATTTGCAAATAAATTCATTAAAAATCCTACAATGTGATTTTCTGGATTTTTTCTTTCTTAATTTTGTCTGTCATAGTTGATGTGTACCTATGATGAAAATTACAGTCCTCTCTCATCTTTTTAAGTGGGAGAACTTGCACAATTGGTGGCTGACTAAATACTTTTTTGCCCATTGTATATTTTTTATTTGACCCCTTTTTCTCACCAATTTCGTGGTATCCAATTGTTTTAGTAGCTACTATCTTGTCTCATCGCTACAACTCCCGTACGGGCCCGGGAGAGACGAAGGTTGAAAGTCATGCGTCCTCCGATACACAACCCAACCAAGCCGCACTGCTTCTTAACACAGCGCATCCAACCCGGAAGCCAGCCGCACCGATGTGTCGGAGGAAACACCGTGCACCCAGCAACCTTGGTTAGCGCGCACTGCGCCCGGCCCGCCACAGGAGTTGCTGGTGCGCGATGAGACAAGGATATCCCTACCGGCCAAACCCTCCCTAACCCGGAAGACGCTAGGCCAATTGTGCGTCGCCCCACGGACCTCCCGGTCACTGCCGCTTACGACAGAGCCTGGGCTCAAACCCAGAGTCTCTGGTGGCACAGCTGGCGCTGCAGTACAGCGCCCTTAACCACAGTGCCACCCGGGATTTGAAATGATTTATACTTTTACTTTTACTTTTGATACTTAACATGTGATACCTAAGTATGTTTAAAACCAAACAAATACTTTTACTCAAGTAGTATTTTACTGGGTGACTGTCACTTTTACTTGAGTCATTTTCTATTAAGTTATCTTTACTTTACTCAAGTTTGACAAATAAGTGCTTTTTACACAACTGGGCGTACTGTACGTGGGCACTCAGTCCCTTTGTAACTGAGAGATGTGTGAGATAAGTTCCTGGGAGAGAGCCCACTGTTAAGGGAAGTCAGCTGGCATTGTCTGAGCCAGTTAGCATCATCGGAGACAGCAAACTTCCTCCACCCCCTCTACTCCCGTTCTGTGTGTGTACAGATTGAAAGGAAGGAGGCAACATCCACAACATCCACTACCCTCTCCGCATCACACTGACCCGAGGAGCCAGCCCCTCCCATCTCCTCTGAGACCCGGCACCCCATCTGCCCCTTGTCCCCCCGCCTCATGCCAATCAGCCTCCTGGGCATCTAGTCTCCTGGCAGTCCTACACAACAGTACAACATGGTGTCCCTGGCTGATGTCAGGGTTGATGAGGTACAAATGATCAGTTGTTTGTATTACAGTATTAACTCCACTGTGGTGTGTTCAGTGTTGCTATTACATAACATTGCAGAATCCCATTTTCTTGACTTTTGGAAACGTTTTGAAAAGTGTGTGTGTTGTTATGACAACGTGTTGTGTGTGGCTGAATCAGTTTCCGTGATCAGGTGTGACCCTGTTACTGTGCAATACAAAAATGTGCGACCGAATGGTGGAGATATCAGGTGTCCCACGCTGCCTTAATTAATTGTCAACATGGAGAAGGCTGAAGCATAAATATAATCACTAGATCATGTTCTGATGTGCTAACCAAGTAGTATGCAGCAAGGTATATGTATATGGCTATACTGGACAGTATCTTTCACTAAAAGTCTATGATGAACTTTTGTTTTATTAAGCAACAGGGTTCAGGCTATTTCTATATACACATCAAACTGAACATTTTCTACCGATTTGTCATCGATTCTCTGCAGAAGTGTCTCATACTAAAGGTGACTGAATGCAGTTATATAGTTCACTGTGAAAGAGCTTTTCTGTGAATAACTCTCTGGGGTGAGTTTCGCAAAAGCTTTGCAGCACCCAAATCATCTTTGGTCCATTGTCTACAATGCCTCCAATTGCCTCCAATGGGTTTGAGATGATCTTAATGCTGCGAAGCTTTCAAGAAACTCACCCCTGGTCTCTTGCTCACTGCACCAAGACCTCTCTACACTGTCTCCAGCTGAAAACTGTCATATTGTGAGAAAAAATGGACAATATGATCTCACAAAATGTTTGATGTTTGTCCAAAAAAGCTAATCAAATCCAATCCAATCAAATCAAATTGTATTTGTCACATACACATGGTTAGCAGATGTTAGTGCGAGTGTAGCGGTTGTTTTCCTTGATGATCTTTATGGCCTTCCTGTGACATCGGGTGGTGTAGGTGTCCTGGAGGGCAGGTAGTTTGCCCCCGGTGATGCGTTGTGCAGACCTCACTACCCTCTGGAGAGCCTTACGGTTGTGGGCGGAGCAGTTGCCGTACCAGGCGGTGATACAGCCCGACAGGATGCTCTCGATTGTGCATCTGTAGAAGTTTGTGAGTGCTTTTGGTGACAAGCCAAATTTCTTCAGCCTCATGATGTTGAAGAGGCGCTGCTGCGCCTTCTTCACGATGCTGTCTGTGTGGGTGGACCAATGCAGTTTGTCTGTGATGTGTACGCCGAGGAACTTAAAACTTACTACCCTCTCCACTACTGTTCCATCGATGTGGATAGGGGGGTGTTCCCTCTGCTGTTTCCTGAAGTCCACAATCATCTCCTTAGTTTTGTTGACGTTGAGTGTGAGGTCATTTTCCTGACACCACACTCCGAGGGCCCTCACCTCCTCCCTGTAGGCCGTCAAATCAAATCAAATCAAATGTTATTTGTCACATACACATGGTTAGCAGATGTTAATGCGAGTGTAGCGAAATGCTTGTGCTTCTAGTTCCGACAATGCAGTAATAACCAACAAGTAATCTAACTAACAATTCCAAAACTACTGTCTTATACACAGTGTAAGGGGATAAAGAATATGTACATAAGGATATATGAATGAGTGATGGTACAGAGCAGCATAGGCAAGATACAGTAGATGGTATCGAGTACAGTATATACATATGAGATGAGTATGTAAACAAAGTGGCATAGTTAAAGTGGCTAGTGATACATGTATTACATAAGGATGCAGTCGATGATATAGGGTACAGTATATACGTATACATATGAGATGAATAATGTAGGGTAAGTAACATTATATGAGGTAGTATTGTTTAAAGTGGCTAGTGATATATTTACATCATTTCCCATCAATTCCTATTATTAAAGTGGCTGGAGTTGAGTCAGTGTCAGTGTGTTGGCAGCGGCCACTCAATGTTAGTGGTGGCTGTTTAACAGTCTGATGGCCTTGAGATAGAAGCTGTTTTTCAGTCTCACGGTCCCAGCTTTGATGCACCTGTACTGACCTCGCCTTCTGGAAGATAGCGGGGTGAACAGGCAGTGGCTCGGGTGGTTGATGTCCTTGATGATCTTTATGGCCTTCCTGTAACATCGGGTAGTGTAGGTGTCCTGGAGGGGAGGTAGTTTGCCCCCGGTGATGCGTTGTGCAGACCTCACTACCCTCTGGAGAGCCTTACGGTTGAGGGCGGAGCAGTTGCCCGTACCAGGCGGTGATACAGCCCGCCAGGATGCTCTGGATTGTGCATCTGTAGAAGTTTGTGAGTGCTTTTGGTGACAAGCCGAATTTCTTCAGCCTTCTGAGGTTGAAGAGGCGCTGCTGCGCCTTCTTCACGATGCTGTCTGTGTGAGTGGACCAGTTCAGTTTGTCTGTGATGTGTATGCCGAGGAACTTAAAACTTGCTACCCTCTCCACTACTGTTCCATCGATGTGGATAGGGGGGTGTTCCCTCTGCTGTTTCCTGAAGTCCACAATCATCTCCTTAGTTTTGTTGACGTTGAGTGTGAGGTTATTTTGCTGACACCACACTCCGAGGGCCCTCACCTCCTCCCTGTAGGCCGTCTCGTCGTTGTTGGTAATCAAGCCTACCACTGTTGTGTCGTCCGCAAACTTGATGATTGAGTTGGAGGCGTGCGTGGCCACGCAGTCGTGAGTGAACAGGGAGTACAGGAGAGTGCTCAGAACGCACCCTTGTGGGGCCCCAGTGTTGAGGATCAGCGGGGTGGAGATGTTGTTGCCTACCCTCACCACCTGGGGGCGGCCCGTCAGGAAGTCCAGTACCCAGTTGCACAGGGTGGGGTCGAGACCCACATTGGTATGGATGGATAGTTGTATGCTTTTAACATCCACCAACCCATACTCTAACCACATTGATATGGATGGATAGTTGTATGCTTTTAACATCCACCAACCCATACTCTAACCACATTGGTATGGATGGATAGTTGTATGCTTTTAACATCCACCAACCCATACTCTAACCACATTGGTATGCTTTTAACCTCTTACCTCTACCTGGGACGCTTGCGTCCCAACTAGAGCTCTGGAAATGCAAATGCGCTACGCTAAATGCTAATAGTATTAGTTAAAACTCAAAAGTTCATTAAAATACACATGCAGGGTATCAAATTAAAGCTACACTCGTTGTGAATCCAGGCAACAAGTCAGATTTTTAAAATGCTTTTCGGCGACAGCATGAGAAGCTATTATCTGATAGCATGCACCAATACACTACAACAGAAAAGCACAGCAGGGGACGTAAACAAAATAATTAGCATTTCGGCGTTACACAAACCGCACAATAAAATAGAAAACAGTCATTACCTTTCACCATCTTCTTTGTTGGCACTCCTAGATGTCCCATAAACACTATTGGGTCTTTATTTCGATTAAATCGGGCCATATAAAGCCAAGATATCGTTATATGTAGACTGTGTGATAAACGAAAAAACCAGCGATTTCACAACGTAACGTAATTTTTTAAATTCAAAAAGTAGACGATAAACTTTCACAAAACACTTCGAAATACGTTTGTAATGCTACTTTAGGTATTAGTAAACGTTAATAAGCGATAAAAATCATCCGTAGGCGATGTACATATCATTAGCTGTCGTCTTGGAAAAAATTTCAGGAGAGAGCTCTTCCGGAATGATCTGGGCGGAGACCGGAGGTACGTCGTGCCCCTCTTTCGGTTCAACCAAGAATCAAAGAGGATTAAATTCACAAGATACTCGACTGCATGGGGATGCTGTGGGAGTTGAATGCTCGGTCTTATCTAATTCGGCTCACTGTTAACAATTGCTGGAAGTGGCGCAAGGATATTTATTTCCATTTTCTGTGATCAGGTTTTCCTGCGCTTTCCGATGTAACGCACGTTATGTAATAGCCACAGTCGTGATTTAACCAGTTTTAAAAACGTCCGAGGGTTTCCTATACACACATTCTAACCATATGAACGTACTATATTCCTGGCATGAGTAGCAGGGCGCTGAAATGTTGCGCGATTTTTAACAAAATGTTCAAAAAAGTAGAGGGTAGGAGCAACTAGTTAACATCCACCAACCCATACTCTAACCACATTGGTATGGATGGATAGTTGTATGCTTTTAACATCCACCAACCCATACTGTAACCACATTGGTAGGGATGAATAGTTGTATGCTTTTAACATCCACCAACCCATACTCTAACCACATTGGTAGGGATGAGTAGTTTTATGCTTTTAACATCCACCAACCCATACTGTAACCACATTGGTAGGGATGAATAGTTGTATGCTTTTAACATCCACCAACCCATACTCTAACCACATGGGTATGGATGGATAGTTGTATGCTTTTAACATCCACCAACCCATACTCTAACCACATGGGTATGGATGGATAGTTGTATGCTTTTAACATCCACCAACCCATACTCTAACCACATTGGTAGGGATGAATAGTTGTATGCTTTTAACATCCACCAACCCATACTGTAACCACATTGGTAGGGATGAATAGTTGTATGCTTTTAACATCCACCAACCCATACTGTAACCACATTGGTAGAGATGAATAGTTGTATGCTTTTAACATCCACCAACCCATACTCTAACCACATGGGTATGGATGGATAGTTGTATGCTTTTAACATCCACCAACCCATACTCTAACCACATTAGTAGGGATGAATAGTTGTATGATTTTAACATCCACCAACCCATACTCTAACCACATGGGTATGGATGGATAGTTGTATGCTTTTTAACATCCACCAACCCATATTCTAACCACATTGGTAGGGATGAATAGTTGTATGCTTTTAACATCCACCAACCCATACTCTAACCACATGGGTATGGATGGATAGTTGTATGCTTTTAACATCCACCAACCCATATTCTAACCACATTGGTAGGGATGAATAGTTGTATGCTTTTAACATCCACCAACCCATACTCTAACCACATTGGTAGGGATGAATAGTTGTATGCTTTTAACATCCACCAACCCATACTCTAACCACATGGGTATGGATGGATAGTTGTATGCTTTTAACATCCACCAACCCATACTCTAACCACATTAGTAGGGATGAATGGTTGTATGCTTTTAACATCCACCAACCCATACTCTAACCACATGGGTATGGATGGATAGTTGTATACTTTTAACATCCACCAACCCATACTGTAACCACATTGGTAGGGATGAATAGTTGTATGCTTTTAACATCCACCAACCCATACTCTAACCACATTGGTAGGGATGAGTAGTTTTATGCTTTTAACATCCACCAACCCATACTGTAACCACATTGGTAGGGATGAATAGTTGTATGCTTTTAACATCCACCAACCCATACTCTAACCACATGGGTATGGATGGATAGTTGTATGCTTTTAACATCCACCAACCCATACTCTAACCACATGGGTATGGATGGATAGTTGTATGCTTTTAACATCCACCAACCCATACTCTAACCACATTGGTAGGGATGAATAGTTGTATGCTTTTAACATCCACCAACCCATACTGTAACCACATTGGTAGGGATGAATAGTTGTATGCTTTTAACATCCACCAACCCATACTGTAACCACATTGGTAGAGATGAATAGTTGTATGCTTTTAACATCCACCAACCCATACTCTAACCACATGGGTATGGATGGATAGTTGTATGCTTTTAACATCCACCAACCCATACTCTAACCACATAGGTATGGATGGATAGTTGTATGCTTTTAACATCCACCAACCCATACTCTAACCACATTAGTAGGGATGAATAGTTGTATGATTTTAACATCCACCAACCCATACTCTAACCACATGGGTATGGATGGATAGTTGTATGCTTTTTAACATCCACCAACCCATATTCTAACCACATTGGTAGGGATGAATAGTTGTATGCTTTTAACATCCACCAACCCATACTCTAACCACATGGGTATGGATGGATAGTTGTATGCTTTTAACATCCACCAACCCATATTCTAACCACATTGGTAGGGATGAATAGTTGTATGCTTTTAACATCCACCAACCCATACTCTAACCACATTGGTAGGGATGAATAGTTGTATGCTTTTAACATCCACCAACCCATACTCTAACCACATGGGTATGGATGGATAGTTGTATGCTTTTAACATCCACCAACCCATACTCTAACCACATTAGTAGGGATGAATGGTTGTATGCTTTTAACATCCACCAACCCATACTCTAACCACATGGGTATGGATGGATAGTTGTATGCTTTTAACATCCACCAACCCATATTCTAACCACATTGGTAGGGATGAATAGTTGTATGCTTTTAACATCCACCAACCCATACTGTAACCACATTGGTAGGGATGAATAGTTGTATGCTTTTAACATCCACCAACCCATACTCTAACCACATTGGTAGGGATGAATAGTTTTATGCTTTTAACATCCACCAACCCATACTGTAACCACATTGGTAGGGATGAATATTTGTATGCTTTTAACATCCACCAACCCATACATTGGTAGGGATGAATAGTTGTATGTAACCACATTGGTAGGGATGAATAGTTGTATGCTTTTAACATCCACCAACCCATACTCTAACCACATTGGTAGGGATGAATAGTTTTATGCTTTTAACATCCACCAACCCATACTGTAACCACATTGGTAGGGATGAATATTTGTATGCTTTTAACATCCACCAACCCATACTCTAACCACATGGGTATGGATGGATGGATAGTTGTATGCTTTTAACATCCACCAACCCATACTCTAACCACATTGGTAGGGATGAATAGTTGTATGCTTTTAACATCCACCAACCCATACTCTAACCACATGGGTATGGATGGATAGTTGTATGCTTTTAACATCCACCAACCCATACTCTAACCACATTGGTAGGGATGAATAGTTGTATGCTTTTAACATCCACCAACCCATACTCTAACCACATGGGTATGGATGGATAGTTGTATGCTTTTAACATCCACCAACCCATATTCTAACCACATTGGTAGGGATGAATAGTTGTATGCTTTTAACATCCACCAACCCATACTGTAACCACATTGGTAGGGATGAATAGTTTTATGCTTTTAACATCCACCAACCCATACTGTAACCACATTGGTAGGGATGAATATTTGTATGCTTTTAACATCCACCAACCCATACTCTAACCACATGGGTATGGATGGATAGTTGTATGCTTTTAACATCCACCAACCCATACTCTAACCACATTGGTAGGGATGAATAGTTGTATGCTTTTAACATCCACCAACCCATACTCTAACCACATGGGTATGGATGGATAGTTGTATGCTTTTAACATCCACCAACCCATACTCTAACCACATTGGTAGGGATGAATAGTTGTATGCTTTTAACATCCACCAACCCATACTCTAACCACATGGGTATGGATGGATAGTTGTATGCTTTTAACATCCACCAACCCATATTCTAACCACATTGGTAGGGATGAATAGTTGTATGCTTTTAACATCCACCAACCCATACTGTAACCACATTGGTAGGGATGAATAGTTGTATGCTTTTAACATCCACCAACCCATACTCTAACCACATTGGTAGGTATGAATAGTTGTATGCTTTTAACATCCACCAACCCATACTCTAACCACATTAGTAGGGATGAATGGTTGTATGCTTTTAACATCCACCAACCCATACTCTAACCACATGGGTATGGATGGATAGTTGTATGCTTTTAACATCCACCAACCCATACTGTAACCACATTGGTAGGGATGAATAGTTGTATGCTTTTAACATCCACCAACCCATACTCTAACCACATGGGTATGGATGGATAGTTGTATGCTTTTAACATCCACCAACCCATATTATAACCACATTGGTAGGGATGAATAGTTGTATGCTTTTAACATCCACCAACCCATACTGTAACCACATTGGTAGGGATGAATAGTTGTATGCTTTTAACATCCACCAACCCATACTCTAACCACATTGGTAGGGATGAATAGTTTTATGCTTTTAACATCCACCAACCCATACTGTAACCAAATTGGTAGGGATGAATATTTGTATGCTTTTAACATCCACCAACCCATACTGTAACCACATTGGTAGGGATGAATAGTTGTATGCTTTTAACATCCACCAACCCATACTCTAACCACATTGGTAGGGATGAATAGTTTTATGCTTTTAACATCCACCAACCCATACTGTAATCACATTGGTAGGGATGAATATTTGTATGCTTTTAACATCCACCAACCCATACTCTAACCACATTGGTATGGATGAATAGTTGTATGCTTTTAACATCCACCAACCCATACTCTAACCACATGGGTATGGATGGATAGTTGTATGCTTTTAACATCCACCAACCCATATTCTAACCACATTGGTAGGGATGAATAGTTGTATGCTTTTAACATCCACCAACCCATACTGTAACCACATTGGTAGGGATGAATAGTTGTATGCTTTTAACATCCACCAACCCATACTGTAACCACATTGGTAGGTATGAATAGTTGTATGCTTTTAACATCCACCAACCCATACTGTAACCACATTGGTAGGGATGAATAGTTGTATGCTTTTAACATCCACCAACCCATACTCTAACCACATTGGTAGGGATGAATAGTTTTATGCTTTTAACATCCACCAACCCATACTGTAATCACATTGGTAGGGATGAATATTTGTATGCTTTTAACATCCACCAACCCATACTCTAACCACATGGGTATGGATGGATAGTTGTATGCTTTTAACATCCACCAACCCATACTCTAACCACATTGGTAGGGTTGAATAGTTGTATGCTTTTAACATCCACCAACCCATACTCTAACCACATGGGTATGGATGGATAGTTGTATGCTTTTAACATCCACCAACCCATATTCTAACCACATGGGTAGGGATGAATAGTTGTATGCTTTTAACATCCACCAACCCATACTGTAACCACATTGGTAGGGATGAATAGTTGTATGCTTTTAACATCCACCAACCCATACTGTAACCACATTGGTAGGTATGAATAGTTGTATGCTTTTAACATCCACCAACCCATACTCTAACCACATTAGTAGGGATGAATGGTTGTATGCTTTTAACATCCACCAACCCATACTCTAACCACATGGGTATGGATGGATAGTTGTATGCTTTTAACATCCACCAACCCATATTCTAACCACATTGGTAGGGATGAATAGTTGTATGCTTTTAACATCCACCAACCCATACTGTAACCACATTGGTAGGGATGAATAGTTGTATGATTTTAACATCCACCAACCCATACTCTAACCACATGGGTATGGATGGATAGTTGTATGCTTTTAACATCCACCAACCCATATTATAACCACATTGGTAGGGATGAATAGTTGTATGCTTTTAACATCCACCAACCCATACTGTAACCACATTGGTAGGGATGAATAGTTTTATGCTTTTAACATCCACCAACCCATACTCTAACCACATGGGTATGGATGGATAGTTGTATGCTTTTAACATCCACCAACCCATACTCTAACCACATTAGTAGGGATGAATGGTTGTATGCTTTTAACATCCACCAACCCATACTCTAACCACATGGGTATGGATGGATAGTTGTATGCTTTTAACATCCACCAACCCATATTATAACCACATTGGTAGGGATGAATAGTTGTATGCTTTTAACATCCACCAACCCATACTGTAACCACATTGGTAGGGATGAATAGTTGTATGCTTTTAACATCCACCAACCCATACTCTAACCACATTGGTAGGTATGAATAGTTGTATGCTTTTAACATCCACCAACCCATACTCTAACCACATTAGTAGGGATGAATGGTTGTATGCTTTTAACATCCACCAACCCATACTCTAACCACATGGGTATGGATGGATAGTTGTATGCTTTTAACATCCACCAACCCATATTCTAACCACATTGGTAGGGATGAATAGTTGTATGCTTTTAACATCCACCAACCCATACTGTAACCACATTGGTAGGGATGAATAGTTGTATGCTTTTAACATCCACCAACCCATACTCTAACCACATGGGTATGGATGGATAGTTGTATGCTTTTAACATCCACCAACCCATACTCTAACCACATTGGTAGGGATGAATAGTTGTATGCTTTTAACATCCACCAACCCATACTCTAACCACATGGGTATGGATGGATAGTTGTATGCTTTTAACATCCACCAACCCATACTCTAACCACATTGGTATGGATGAATAGTTGTATGCTTTTAACATCCACCAACCCATACTCTAACCACATGGGTATGGATGGATAGTTGTATGCTTTTAACATCCACCAACCCATATTCTAACCACATTGGTAGGGATGAATAGTTGTATGCTTTTAACATCCACCAACCCATACTGTAACCACATTGGTAGGGATGAATAGTTGTATGCTTTTAACATCCACCAACCCATACTGTAATCACATTGGTAGGGATGAATATTTGTATGCTTTTAACATCCACCAACCCATACTCTAACCACATTGGTATGGATGAATAGTTGTATGCTTTTAACATCCACCAACCCATACTCTAACCACATGGGTATGGATGGATAGTTGTATGCTTTTAACATCCACCAACCCATATTCTAACCACATTGGTAGGGATGAATAGTTGTATGCTTTTAACATCCACCAACCCATACTGTAACCACATTGGTAGGGATGAATAGTTGTATGCTTTTAACATCCACCAACCCATACTGTAACCACATTGGTAGGTATGAATAGTTGTATGCTTTTAACATCCACCAACCCATACTGTAACCACATTGGTAGGGATGAATAGTTTTATGCTTTTAACATCCACCAACCCATACTGTAATCACATTGGTAGGGATGAATATTTGTATGCTTTTAACATCCACCAACCCATACTCTAACCACATGGGTATGGATGGATAGTTGTATGCTTTTAACATCCACCAACCCATACTGTAACCACATTGGTAGGGATGAATAGTTGTATGCTTTTAACATCCACCAACCCATACTCTAACCACATGGGTATGGATGGATAGTTGTATGCTTTTAACATCCACCAACCCATATTATAACCACATTGGTAGGGATGAATAGTTGTATGCTTTTAACATCCACCAACCCATACTGTAACCACATTGGTAGGGATGAATAGTTTTATGCTTTTAACATCCACCAACCCATTCTAAACATGGGTATGGATGGATAGTTGTATGCTTTTAACATCCACCAACCCATACTCTAACCACATTAGTAGGGATGAATGGTTGTATGCTTTTAACATCCACCAACCCATACTCTAACCACATGGGTATGGATGGATAGTTGTATGCTTTTAACATCCACCAACCCATATTATAACCACATTGGTAGGGATGAATAGTTGTATGCTTTTAACATCCACCAACCCATACTGTAACCACATTGGTAGGGATGAATATTTGTATGCTTTTAACATCCACCAACCCATACTCTAACCACATTGGTAGGGATGAGTAGTTGTATGCTTTTAACATCCACCAACCCATACTCTAACCACATTAGTAGGGATGAATGGTTGTATGCTTTTAACATCCACCAACCCATACTCTAACCACATGGGTATGGATGGATAGTTGTATGCTTTTAACATCCACCAACCCATATTCTAACCACATTGGTAGGGATGAATAGTTGTATGCTTTTAACATCCACCAACCCATACTGTAACCACATTGGTAGGGATGAATAGTTGTATGCTTTTAACATCCACCAACCCATACTCTAACCACATTGGTAGGTATGAATAGTTGTATGCTTTTAACATCCACCAACCCATACTCTAACCACATTAGTAGGGATGAATGGTTGTATGCTTTAACATCCACCAACCCATACTCTAACCACATGGGTATGGATGGATAGTTGTATGCTTTTAACATCCACCAACCCATATTCTAACCACATTGGTAGGGATGAATAGTTGTATGCTTTTAACATCCACCAACCCATACTGTAACCACATTGGTAGGGATGAATAGTTGTATGCTTTTAACATCCACCAACCCATACTCTAACCACATTGGTAGGGATGAATAGTTGTATGCTTTTAACATCCACCAACCCATACTCTAACCACATTGGTAGGGATGAATAGTTGTATGCTTTTAACATCCACCAACCCATACTCTAACCACATTGGTAGGGATGGATAGTTGTATGCTTTTAACATCCACCAACCCATACTCTAACCACATTGGTAGGGATGAATAGTTGTATGCTTTTAACATCCACCAACCCATACTCTAACCACATGGGTATGGATGGATAGTTGTATGCTTTTAACATCCACCAACCCATATTCTAACCACATTGGTAGGGATGAATAGTTGTATGCTTTTAACATGTAACCACATTGGTAGGGATGAATAGTTGTATGCTTTTAACATCCACATCCAACCCATACTGTAACCACATTGGTAGGTATGAATAGTTGTATGCTTTTAACATCCACCAACCCATACTCTAACCACATTAGTATGGATGAATAGTTGTATGCTTTTAACATCCACCAACCCATACTCTAACCACATGGGTATGGATGGATAGTTGTATGCTTTTAACATCCACCAACCCATATTCTAACCACATTGGTAGGGATGAATAGTTGTATGCTTTTAACATCCACCAACCCATATTGTAACCACATTGGTAGGGATGAATAGTTGTATGCTTTTAACATCCACCAACCCATACTCTAACCACATTGGTAGGGATGAATAGTTGTATGCTTTTAACATCCACCAACCCATACTCTAACCTAACCAACCCATATAACCACATTAGTAGGGATGAATGGTTGTATGCTTTTAACATCCACCAACCCATACTCTAACCACATGGGTATGGATGGATAGTTGTATGCTTTTAACATCCACCAACCCATATTATAACCACATTGGTAGGGATGAATAGTTGTATGCTTTTAACATCCACCAACCCATACTGTAACCACATTGGTAGGGATGAATAGTTGTATGCTTTTAACATCCACCAACCCATACTGTAACCACATTGGTAGGGATGAATATTTGTATGCTTTTAACATCCACCAACCCATACTCTAACCACATTGGTAGGGATGAGTAGTTGTATGCTTTTAACATCCACCAACCCATACTCTAACCACATTAGTAGGGATGAATGGTTGTATGCTTTTAACATCCACCAACCCATACTCTAACCACATGGGTATGGATGGATAGTTGTATGCTTTTAACATCCACCAACCCATATTCTAACCACATTGGTAGGGATGAATAGTTGTATGCTTTTAACATCCACCAACCCATACTGTAACCACATTGGTAGGGATGAATAGTTGTATGCTTTTAACATCCACCAACCCATACTCTAACCACATTGGTAGGTATGAATAGTTGTATGCTTTTAACATCCACCAACCCATACTCTAACCACATTAGTAGGGATGAATGGTTGTATGCTTTTAACATCCACCAACCCATACTCTAACCACATGGGTATGGATGGATAGTTGTATGCTTTTAACATCCACCAACCCATATTCTAACCACATTGGTAGGGATGAATAGTTGTATGCTTTTAACATCCACCAACCCATACTGTAACCACATTGGTAGGGATGAATAGTTGTATGCTTTTAACATCCACCAACCCATACTCTAACCACATGGGTATGGATGGATAGTTGTATGCTTTTAACATCCACCAACCCATATTATAACCACATTGGTAGGGATGAATAGTTGTATGCTTTTAACATCCACCAACCCATACTCTAACCACATTGGTAGGGATGAATAGTTTTATGCTTTTAACATCCACCAACCCATACTGTAATCACATTGGTAGGGATGAATATTTGTATGCTTTTAACATCCACCAACCCATACTCTAACCACATGGGTATGGATGGATAGTTGTATGCTTTTAACATCCACCAACCCATACTCTAACCACATTGGTAGGGATGAATAGTTGTATGCTTTTAACATCCACCAACCCATACTCTAACCACATGGGTATGGATGGATAGTTGTATGCTTTTAACATCCACCAACCCATACTCTAACCACATTGGTATGGATGAATAGTTGTATGCTTTTAACATCCACCAACCCATACTCTAACCACATGGGTATGGATGGATAGTTGTATGCTTTTAACATCCACCAACCCATATTCTAACCACATTGGTAGGGATGAATAGTTGTATGCTTTTAACATCCACCAACCCATACTGTAACCACATTGGTAGGGATGAATAGTTGTATGCTTTTAACATCCACCAACCCATACTCTAACCACATTGGTAGGGATGAATAGTTGTATGCTTTTAACATCCACCAACCCATACTCTAACCACATTAGTAGGGATGAATGGTTGTATGCTTTTAACATCCACCAACCCATACTCTAACCACATGGGTATGGATGGATAGTTGTATGCTTTTAACATCCACCAACCCATATTCTAACCACATTGGTAGGGATGAATAGTTGTATGCTTTAACATCCACCAACCCATACTGTAACCACATTGGTAGGGATGAATAGTTGTATGCTTTTAACATCCACCAACCCATACTCTAACCACATGGGTATGGATGGATAGTTGTATGCTTTTAACATCCACCAACCCATATTATAACCACATTGGTAGGGATGAATAGTTGTATGCTTTTAACATCCACCAACCCATACTGTAACCACATTGGTAGGGATGAATAGTTGTATGCTTTTAACATCCACCAACCCATACTCTAACCACATTGGTAGGGATGAATAGTTTTATGCTTTTAACATCCACCAACCCATACTCTAACCACATGGGTATGGATGGATAGTTGTATGCTTTTAACATCCACCAACCCATACTCTAACCACATTGGTAGGGATGAATAGTTGTATGCTTTTAACATCCACCAACCCATACTCTAACCACATTGGTAGGGATGAATAGTTGTATGCTTTTAACATCCACCAACCCATACTCTAACCACATGGGTATGGATGGATAGTTGTATGCTTTTAACATCCACCAACCCATATTCTAACCACATTGGTAGGGATGAATAGTTGTATGCTTTTAACATCCACCAACCCATACTCTAACCACATTGGTAGGGATGAATAGTTGTATGCTTTTAACATCCACCAACCCATACTCTAACCACATGGGTATGGATGGATAGTTGTATGCTTTTAACATCCACCAACCCATATTCTAACCACATTGGTAGGGATAAATAGTTGTATGCTTTTAACATCCACCAACCCATACTGTAACCACATTGGTAGGGATGAATAGTTTTATGCTTTTAACATCCACCAACCCATGCTGTAACCACATTGGTAGGGATGAATATTTGTATGCTTTTAACATCCACCAACCCATACTCTAACCACATTAGTAGGGATGAATGGTTGTATGCTTTTAACATCCACCAACCCATACTCTAACCACATGGGTATGGATGGATAGTTGTATGCTTTTAACATCCACCAACCCATATTCTAACCACATTGGTAGGGATGAATAGTTGTATGCTTTTAACATCCACCAACCCATACTGTAACCACATTGGTAGGGATGAATAGTTGTATGCTTTTAACATCCACCAACCCATACTCTAACCACATTGGTAGGTATGAATAGTTGTATGCTTTTAACATCCACCAACCCATACTCTAACCACATTAGTAGGGATGAATGGTTGTATGCTTTTAACATCCACCAACCCATACTCTAACCACATGGGTATGGATGGATAGTTGTATGCTTTTAACATCCACCAACCCATATTCTAACCACATTGGTAGGGATGAATAGTTGTATGCTTTTAACATCCACCAACCCATACTGTAACCACATTGGTAGGGATGAATAGTTGTATGCTTTTAACATCCACCAACCCATACTCTAACCACATGGGTATGGATGGATAGTTGTATGCTTTTAACATCCACCAACCCATATTATAACCACATTGGTAGGGATGAATAGTTGTATGCTTTTAACATCCACCAACCCATACTGTAACCACATTGGTAGGGATGAATAGTTGTATGCTTTTAACATCCACCAACCCATACTCTAACCACATTGGTAGGGATGAATAGTTTTATGCTTTTAACATCCACCAACCCATACTCTAACCACATGGGTATGGATGGATAGTTGTATGCTTTTAACATCCACCAACCCATATTCTAACCACATTGGTAGGGATGAATAGTTGTATGCTTTTAACATCCACCAACCCATACTGTAACCACATTGGTAGGGATGAATAGTTGTATGCTTTTAACATCCACCAACCCATACTCTAACCACATTGGTAGGTATGAATAGTTGTATGCTTTTAACATCCACCAACCCATACTCTAACCACATTAGTAGGGATGAATGGTTGTATGCTTTTAACATCCACCAACCCATACTCTAACCACATGGGTATGGATGGATAGTTGTATGCTTTTAACATCCACCAACCCATATTCTAACCACATTGGTAGGGATGAATAGTTGTATGCTTTTAACATCCACCAACCCATACTGTAACCACATTGGTAGGGATGAATAGTTGTATGCTTTTAACATCCACCAACCCATACTCTAACCACATGGGTATGGATGGATAGTTGTATGCTTTTAACATCCACCAACCCATATTATAAACATTGGTAGGGATGAATAGTTGTATGCTTTTAACATCCACCAACCCATACTGTAACCACATTGGTAGGGATGAATAGTTGTATGCTTTTAACATCCACCAACCCATACTCTAACCACATTGGTAGGGATGAATAGTTTTATGCTTTTAACATCCACCAACCCATACTCTAACCACATGGGTATGGATGGATAGTTGTATGCTTTTAACATCCACCAACCCATACTCTAACCACATTGGTAGGGATGAATAGTTGTATGCTTTTAACATCCACCAACCCATACTCTAACCACATTGGTAGGGATGAATAGTTGTATGCTTTTAACATCCACCAACCCATACTCTAACCACATGGGTATGGATGGATAGTTGTATGCTTTTAACATCCACCAACCCATATTCTAACCACATTGGTAGGGATGAATAGTTGTATGCTTTTAACATCCACCAACCCATACTGTAACCACATTGGTAGGGATGAATAGTTGTATGCTTTTAACATCCACCAACCCATACTCTAACCACATTGGTAGGGATGAATAGTTGTATGCTTTTAACATCTACCAACCCATACTCTAACCACATTGGTATGGATGGATAGTTGTATGCTTTTAACATCCACCAACCCATACTCTAACCACATTGGTATGGATGGATAGTTGTATGCTTTTAACATCCACCAACCCATACTCTAACCACATGGGTATGGATGGATAGTTGTATGCTTTTAACATCCACCAACCCATAATCTAACCACATTGGTATGGATGGATAGTTGTATGCTTTTAACATCCACCAACCCATACTGTAACCACATTGGTAGGGATGAATAGTTGTATGCTTTTAACATCCACCAACCCATACTCTAACCACATTGGTATGGATGGATAGTTGTATGCTTTTAACATCCACCAACCCATACTCTAACCACATTGGTATGGATGGATAGTTGTATGCTTTTAACATCCACCAACCCATACTGTAACCACATTGGTATGGATGGATAGTTGTATGCTTTTAACATCCACCAACCCATACTGTAACCACATTGGTATGGATGGATAGTTGTATGCTTTTAACATCCACCAACCCATACTCTAACCACATTGGTATGGATGGATAGTTGTATGCTTTTAACATCCACCAACCCATACTGTAACCACATTGGTAGGGATGAGTAGTTGTATGCTTTTAACATCCACCAACCCATACTGTAACCACATTGGTAGGGATGAGTAGTTGTATGCTTTTAACATCCACCAACCCATACTGTAACCACATTGGTAGGGATGAATAGTTGTATGCTTTTAACATCCACCAACCCATACTGTAACCACATTGGTATGGATGGATAGTTGTATGCTTTTAACATCCACCAACCCATACTCTAACCACATGGGTATGGATGGATAGTTGTATGCTTTTAACATCCACCAACCCATACTCTAACCACATTGGTAGGGATGAGTAGTTTTATGCTTTTAACATCCACCAACCCATACTGTAACCACATTGGTAGGGATGAATAGTTGTATGCTTTTAACATCCACCAACCCATACTCTAACCACATTGGTAGGGATGAATAGTTGTATGCTTTTAACATCCACCAACCCATACTCTAACCACATTGGTAGGGATGAATAGTTGTATGCTTTTAACACCCACCAACCCATACTCTAACCACATTGGTAGGGATGAATAGTTTTATGCTTTTAAAACCTGTTAGGGCTACTAGTTCCCCTTTGGGAACTCACCCCACCCCCCCTGAGCTGTAATGTGGCGCAGGGAACGCAAGAAATAATCCTAAAAATATTTAACCTCCACAGAATCGCTTGAAAAATGGCTCAAATGAAAGATAAAGAAGTTATTTATCTACCCAGCAAGTCAGATTTCTAAAATGTTTTACGGCGAAAACATAGCACATATTTATGTCCAACCACCACTGCATACATACTTCATTAGCTTAGCCAAGTAGGAAAAAATATGCAATCAACAAACCCAGGATTAAAAGAAAAATAATTTCACTAACCTTTTGAAATCTTCATCAGATGACAGTAATATAACATGTTACACAGTACATTCATTTTTTTTCAATAATATGCAATATATATCCATAAATCTCTGTTTACAATTATGCATCGTTCAAAAAATGCTACTCCAATGTCAGGAGAAATAAATAGCTCCGGCAGATAACGTCAGCTAACAAGGAATACACATCATAAACTTTGACTAAATATGCATGTTTTACATATGTATGGCAAGATAAACTTCTTCTAAATGCAATTGCTATGTTACAATTATTTTTAACGTTACATTTGGCGTTTACTAGGCTATAATAGAGAGTCGGCGCTCTCAGTTAGCATGCTGACTCCTCTATCATGGAGTCGGCAGAAACCCAAAATGAAGACGTAAATATTCCCTTACCATGGCTGTTCTTGCTTCAGAAGACGTGGAAGGGTTAATACTCACCAAGTTAGCGTTCAGTTTGCAAGTCTGTGTCTTTCCGTTCTCAAACTAGACACTTTTCGGTCGAAATGTATGCAAATTTCAAGTGGCTGCGCACCAAAACGTCAAAAGTATACATTATATTTCGAGTAAACTTGTCAAACTATGTTTATAATTGAGCCTTAGCATGTTATAAAGGTCTACAGCAATCGTGAGGGCGAACAGATTAGCACACGTTGTTCAGTCTGTCCTGGGAGAAAGAGAGAGAAATCTTCAGTCTCCCATTGGTGAAACTTTTTTTGTGCGTCACCGGGACGTTTGGTCACGCTGAACGTCTCGTGAGCACGTGATTCTCGCAGTTACAGGCCTCATCGAAAGCAGGCTTCACGCTGAAGACATAGAACGTTTTCCATGGTTATAGCTCTTTGGGAAGTGTGTAAACAATGACGTCAAAGTGATGGCAACTTTTCCCATTACAAGAGAGACTTTGGGAGAATGCATGCCCTGAGACTTCTGCTTTAGCTAGAGACAAAATTTAAACGGTTTTATAAGCTTTAGAGTGTTTCCTATTCGATAACAATTTTTAATTGCATATATTAGCAACTTTTGACAAAAATTTATCATGGTTTATATGGGTGCCGAATTCCTCCAGAAGGGGCAGTATTCAGGGCTAGCCCTAACAGGGTAAATCCACCAACCCATACTCTAACCACATTGGTAGGGATGAGTAGTTGTATGCTTTTAACATCCACCAACCATACTGTAACCACATTGGTAGGGATGAGTAGTTGTATGCTTTTAACATCCACCAACCCATACTGTAACCACATTGGTAGGGATGAATAGTTGTATGCTTTTAACATCCACCAACCCATACTGTAACCACATTGGTAGGGATGAATAGTTGTATGCTTTTAACATCCACCAACCCATACTCTAACCACATGGGTATGGATGGATAGTTGTATGCTTTTAACATCCACCAACCCATACTCTAACCACATTGGTAGGAATGAATAGTTGTATGCTTTTAACATCCACCAACCCATACTCTAACCACATTGGTAGGGATGAATAGTTGTATGCTTTTAACATCCACCAACCCATACTGTAACCACATTGGTAGGGATGAATAGTTGTATGCTTTTAACATCCACCAACCCATACTCTAACCACATTGGTAGGGATGAATAGTTGTATGCTTTTAACATCCACCAACCCATACTCTAACCACATTGGTAGGGATGAGTAGTTGTATGCTTTTAACATCCACCAACCATACTGTAACCACATTGGTAGGGATGAGTAGTTGTATGCTTTTAACATCCACCAACCCATACTGTAACCACATTGGTAGGGATGAATAGTTGTATGCTTTTAACATCCACCAACCCATACTGTAACCACATTGGTATGGATGGATAGTTGTATGCTTTTAACATCCACCAACCCATACTCTAACCACATGGGTATGGATGGATAGTTGTATGCTTTTAACATCCACCAACCCATACTCTAACCACATTGGTAGGGATGAATAGCTGTATGCTTTTAACATCCACCAACCCATACTCTACATTTACATTTACATTTACATTTAAGTCATTTAGCAGACGCTCTTATCCAGAGCGACTTACAAATTGGTGCTTTCACCTTATGACATCCAGTGGAACAGCCACTTTACAATAGTGCATCTAGGTCTTTTAAGGGGGGGGGGGGTGAGAAGGATTACTTTATCCTATCCTAGGTATTCCTTAAAGAGGTGGGGTTTCAGGTGTCTCCGGAAGGTGGTGATTGACTCCGCTGTCCTGGCGTCGTGAGGGAGTTTGTTCCACCATTGGGGGGCCAGAGCAGCGAACAGTTTTGACTGGGCTGAGCGGGAACTGTACTTCCTCAGTGGTAGGGAGGCGAGCAGGCCAGAGGTGGATGAACGCACTGCCCTTGTTTGGGTGTAGGGCCTGATCAGAGCCTGGAGGTACTGAGGTGCCGTTCCCCTCACAGCTCCGTAGGCAAGCACCATGGTCTTGTAGCGGATGCGAGCTTCAACTGGAAGCCAGTGGAGAGAGCGGAGGAGCGGGGTGACGTGAGAGAACTTGGGAAGGTTGAACACCAGACGGGCTGCGGCGTTCTGGATGAGTTGTAGGGGTTTAATGGCACAGGCAGGGAGCCCAGCCAACAGCGAGTTGCAGTAATCCAGACGGGAGATGACAAGTGCCTGGATTAGGACCTGCGCCGCTTCCTGTGTGAGGCAGGGTCGTACTCTGCGGATGTTGTAGAGCATGAACCTACAGGAACGGGCCACCGCCTTGATGTTATTTGAGAACGACAGGGTGTTGTCCAGGATCACGCCAAGGTTCTTAGCGCTCTGGGACGAGGACACAATGGAGTTGTCAACCGTGATGGCGAGATCATGGAACGGGCAGTCCTTCCCCGGGAGGAAGAGCAGCTCCGTCTTGCCGAGGTTCAGCTTGAGGTGATGATCCGTCATCCACACTGATATGTCTGCCAGACATGCAGAGATGCGATTCGCCACCTGGTCGTCAGAAGGGGAAAGGAGAAGATTAATTGTGTGTCGTCTGCATAGCAATGATAGGAGAGACCATGTGAGGTTATGACAGAGCCAAGTGACTTGGTGTATAGCGAGAATAGAAGAGGGCCTAGAACAGAGCCCTGGGGGACACCAGTGGTGAGCACGTGGTGAGGAGACGGATTCTCGCCACGCCACCTGGTAGGAGCGACCTGTCAGGTAGGACGCAATCAAGCGTGGGCCGCGCCGGAGATGCCCAACTCGGAGAGGGTGGAGAGGAGGATCTGATGGTTCACAGTGTCGAAGGCAGCCGATAGGTCTAGAAGGATGAGAGCAGAGGAGAGAGAGTTAGCTTTAGCAGTGCGGAGCGCCTCCGTGATACAGAGAAGAGCAGTCTCAGTTGAATGACTAGTCTTGAAACCTGACTGATTTGGATCAAGAAGGTCATTCTGAGAGAGATAGCGGGAGAGCTGGCCAAGGACGGCACGTTCAAGAGTTTTGGAGAGAAAAGAAAGAAGGGATACTGGTCTGTAGTTGTTGACATCGGAGGGATCGAGCGTAGGTTTTTTCAGAAGGGGTGCAACTCTCGCTCTCTTGAAGACGGGAGGGACGTAGCCAGCGGTCAGGGATGAGTTGATGAGCGAGGTGAGGTAAGGGAGAAGGTCACCGGAGATGGTCTGGAGAAGAGAGGAGGGGATAGGGTCAAGCGGGCAGGTTGTTGGGCGGCCGGCCGTCACAAGACGCGAGATGTCATCTGGAGAGAGAGGGGAGAAAGAGGTCAGAGCACAGGGTAGGGCAGTGTGAGCAGAACCAGCGGTGTCGTTTGACTTAGCAAACGAGGATCGGATGTCGTCGACCTTCTTTTCAAAATGGTTGACGAAGTCATCTGCAGAGAGGGAGGAGGGGGAGGGGGAGGAGGATTCAAGAGGGAGGAGAAGGTGGCAAAGAGCTTCCTAGGGTTAGAGGCAGATGCTTGGAATTTAGAGTGGTAGAAAGTGGCTTTAGCAGCAGAGACAGAGGAGGAAAATGTAGAGAGGAGGGAGTGAAAGGATGCCAGGTCCGCAGGGAGGAGAGTTTTCCTCCATTTCCGCTCGGCTGCCCGAGCCCTGTTCTGTGAGCTCGCAATGAGTCGTCGAGCCACGGAGCGGGAGGGGAGGACCGAGCCGGCCTGGAGGATAGGGGACATAGAGAGTCAAAGGATGCAGAAAGGGAGGAGAGGAGGGTTGAGGAGGCAGAATCAGGAGATAGGTTGTAGAAGGTTTGAGCAGAGGGAAGAGATGATAGGATGGAAGAGGAGAGAGTAGCGGGGAGAGAGAGCGAAGGTTGGGACGGCGCGATACCATCCGAGTAGGGGCAGTGTGGGAAGTGTTGGATGAGAGCGAGAGGGAAAAGGATACAAGGTAGTGGTCGGAGACTTGGAGGGGAGTTGCAATGAGGTTAGTGGAGGAACAGCATCTAGTAAAGATGAGGTCGAGCGTATTGCCTGCCTTGTGAGTAGGGGGAAGGTGAGAGGGTGAGGTCAAAAGAGGAGAGGAGTGGAAAGAAGGAGGCAGAGAGGAATGAGTCAAAGGTAGACGTGGGGAGGTTAAAGTCGCCCAGAACTGTGAGAGGTGAGCCGTCCTCAGGAAAGGAGCTTATCAAGGCATCAAGCTCATTGATGAACTCTCCGAGGGAACCTGGAGGGCGATAAATGATAAGGATGTTAAGCTTGAAAGGGCTGGTAACTGTGACAGCATGGAATTCAAAGGAGGCGATAGACAGATGGGTAAGGGGAGAAAGAGAGAATGACCACTTGGGAGAGATGAGGATCCCGGTGCCACCACCCCGCTGACCAGAAGCTCTCGGGGTGTGCGAGAGCACGTGGGCGGACGAAGAGAGAGCAGTAGGAGTAGCGGTGTTGTCTGTGGTGATCCATGTTTCCGTCAGAGCCAAGAAGTCGAGGGACTGGAGGGAGGCATAGGCTGAGATGAACTCTGTAACCACATTGGTAGGGATGAGTAGTTGTATGCTTTTAACATCCACCAACCCATACTGTAACCACATTGGTAGGGATGAGTAGTTGTATGCTTTTAACATCCACCAAACCATACTGTAACCACATTGGTAGGGATGAGTAGTTGTATGCTTTTAACATCCACCAACCCATACTGTAACCACATTGGTATGGATGGATAGTTGTATGCTTTTAACATCCACCAACCCATACTCTAACCACATGGGTATGGATGGATAGTTGTATGCTTTTAACATCCACCAACCCATACTGTAACCACATTGGTAGGGATGAATAGTTGTATGCTTTTAACATCCACCAACCCATACTGTAACCACATTGGTATGGATGGATAGTTGTATGCTTTTAACATCCACCAACCCATACTCTAACCACATTGGTAGGGATGAATAGTTGTATGCTTTTAACATCCACCAACCCATACTCTAACCACATTGGTAGGGATGAGTAGTTTTATGCTTTTAACATCCACCAACCCATACTGTAACCACATTGGTAGGGATGAATAGTTGTATGCTTTTAACATCCACCAACCCATACTGTAACCACATTGGTATGGATGGATAGTTGTATGCTTTTAACCTCTTGCTTCTACCTGAGACACTTGCGTCCCAACTAGAGCTCTGGAAATGCAAATGCGCTACGCTAAATGCTAATAGTATTAGTTAAAACTCAAACGTTCATTAAAATACACATGCAGGGTATCGAATTAAAGCTACACTCGTTGTGAATCCAGGCAACAAGTCAGATTTTTAAATGCTTTTCGGGCGAAAGCATGAGAAGCTATTATCTGATAGCATGCACCAATACACCACAACACAAAAGCCACGCAGGGGACGTAAACAAAATAATTAGCATTCCGGCGTTACACAAACCGCACAATAAAATAGAAAACAGTCATTACCTTTCACCATCCTCTTTGTTGGCACTCCTAGATGTCCCATAAACACTATTGGGTCTTTATTTCGATTAAATCGGTCCATATAAAGCCAAGATATCGTTATATGTAGACTGTGTGATAAACGAAAAAAACAGTGTTTTCAAAACGTAACGTCATTTTTTAAAATTCAAAAAGTCGACGATAAACTTTCACAAAACACTTCGAAATACGTTTGTAATGCAACTTTAGGTATTAGTAAACATTAATAAGCGATAAAATTCATCAGGAGGCGATGTAAAGATCATTAGCTGTCCGTCTGGAAAAATGTCCGGCTAGAAACTCAACGAAAATATCCGGTCCTAGACCTGAAGAAATACGGTGCCCTGCATGTGTTTGACCAAGGAAAAACTCGAAGGGAAATGACAAGACTCTAGACACCGTGTGGAAGCTGTAGGTACTGCAACCTCAGTCAATTAATTGTGGTTCACCTTTATCAATGGGTTCAAGTAGCGCATGGATATATTTTCCCATTTTCAGTGATCAGTTTTTCCTGTGCTTTTCGATGTAAATGCCGTTCTGGTAAAGCCACTTCGGTGATTTAACCAGTTTTATAAACGTCTGAGTGTTTTCTATCCACACAGACTAAGCAAATGCATATACTATATTCCTGGCATGAGTAGCAGGGCGCTGAAATGTTGCGCGATTTTTAACAGAATGTTCAAAAAAGTAGAGGGTAGAAGCAACAGGTTTTAACATCCACCAACCCATACTCTAACCACATTGGTAGGGATGAGTAGTTTTATGCTTTTAACATCCACCAACCCATACTGTAACCACATTGGTAGGGATGAATAGTTGTATGCTTTTAACATCCACCAACCCATACTGTAACCACATTGGTAGGGATGAATAGTTGTATGCTTTTAACATCCACCAACCCATACTGTAAGCATAAAGGCATTGTGTTGTTTTATGAGCGCCTCAAATGGTTTTAATAACTATCTATTAAAAATATCTAGCAGTACATTAGAGTCCTCTGCGGTTACTTTTATAACTAATGTTCTGTTTTAATATTTGCATGTTAAAATGTTATGTCATAGTATGTTCTGAATCAATGTTCCCTGGGACTACCGCACAGAAGAAATACCAGCCCGCGCAAAGAAGAACCCAAGATTGAACTTCACTCAACGTTCTAGTTTTCCCCTTTATTTAACACTATCAACGTTTCCCTATACTGTGGGAGTTTTCAAATAGTAGCCACTTTCAATGCAACATAACAAAACAAAACGAACTATGCAAGAGATTGTCTTGGAAGCAGAACGCACCAGAGTAGGATTATTTTGCATTGACAGGCACATCTCAGCCCATACTCCACAGACCGGTAAGGCATTAACCACTCAGAGCTGCAGTAACCCTATATGCAAATAGACCTTAACCATATACGGAACTGTGCCATTCACTTTGAAATGGACTGTGTTTACAGCATGAGTGGTCGAGAGTAGATGTGCTTGTTTTGAGATCAAAGTGAAAGTTGCATGTAGCCAAGTGTGCACATTTGATCATATTCTTTGCTAGAAAGTGAGTTATTAGACCAGTTATAGCAAATTTCTAGTCAGCAATGAGGGAGTGGTTGCTTCCTACAGAGCACCAAACATGTTCATTTCTAGCCATCTTTGAAAAGCGAGTCAGGTAAAGAGCATTTTTTCTGTCTTAAAGGGCCAGTATTGTATTTTGATACGGGCTTGGATAAGCTAAGTAGGCACTAGGCAGAGGATAATTTGTCTGATTCCCTGTAATAATGGTATGGGAATAATATTGGACTTTATTTTTTTAAGTGTTTCTTGAGTCAAACAACACATTTTCAGTCACCTCCTTGTCTGAAGGACAAGTGGATAAGCAGGTTAATGTCAAGCCCTGCATATTTTTTCCAAATGTAGGCCTACATTGAACACCACACATACCGTAGGCTGCTACTGTAGGCTGAATGATAGAACAGCTATTTCCATGTTAAAATGTTATGGGATGCATTTATTTTTATTTTTATGGTAGGCCACTCTGATAGGCCTAGATTATAATCAAATAGCGACAGAGTTGGCTTCTTGCCCCTTGGCCACTGTTATAACTGTAACTTAGTGTGTACAGCTTCAGTGTTCACGGTATACACACGCCAGAAGTTGCATATTATTTTCAAATCATTCATGTTTGCACTCAGCAGAACTGACATTTGCTCAGTGACGAAAAACATTTGTCAGAACACAAAGTAAAAAAATTGGGTCGATTTGACTTCATCAACACATTTCTCCTTGATCTCCTGTCATGGGCCTGAATAATCAGTTGAAATGATACTCAACTCATACAATAACATTCTCTGTAGATCAATGTGATCCCCATTGGTATACTCAGACAGTAGTCCCCTGCTCTCTAAACATTTCCCAGACAGGGTAGTGTTTTCCGTGTAGGCCACAGCCCTACTCCAGACTACTCCTCCACAGAAAAATAGAGAGAGGGGAGGGAGGTCAGCATAGAACCGTTAACCCTGAGGCTTGTGCTGGTCAGGCCGGGAATACAGGCGAGGGGTGAGTGAGCCCCCCTCCATCTCTCTTTTGATATTTTAAACAGGCCTGTTCTCTCCTTCCCCGGATCAGCCAGAGAGACAGCTTTGACAATGTACAGACTCTGTGAACATTTATTATTTTATTATACCTTTATTTAACTAGGCAAGTCAGTTAAGAACAAATTCTTATTTTCAATGATGGCCTAGGAACAGTAGGTTAACTGCCTTCTGGCGCGTGTATACCGCATAGCCTTGCTATTGAGAATGGCCACCATAGGCAGACCTGGCTCTTAAGAGAAGACAGGCTATGTGCACACTGCCCACAAAATGAGGTGGAAACTGGGCTGCACTTCCTAACCTCCGGCCAAATGTATGACCATATTAAAGACACATATTTCCCTCAGATTACACAGATATGCAAATTATTTGAAAACAAAACCAATTTTGATAAACTCCCATATTTACTGGGTAAAATACAACAATGTGCCATCACAGCAACAAGATTTGTGACCTGTTGCCACAAGAAAAGGACAACCAGTGAAGAAGGAACACCATTGTAAATACAACCCATATTTTCTATTTTGTACTTTAACCATTTGCACATCGTTACAACATTGTATATTTACATAATATGACATTTGACATGTCTTTATTCTTTTGGAACTTCTGTGAGTGTAATGTTTAACGTTAATTTTTGGTTTATTTCACATTTGTTTATTATCTACTTCACTTGCTTTGGCAATGTTAACATATGTTTCCCATGCCAATTAACCTCTTACCTCTACCTGGGACGCTTGCGTCCCAACTAGAGCTCTGGAAATGCAAATGCGCTACGCTAAATGCTAATAGTATTAGTTAAAACTCAAAAGTTCATTAAAATACACATGCAGGGTATCAAATTAAAGCTACACTCGTTGTGAATCCAGGCAACAAGTCAGATTTTTAAAATGCTTTTCGGCGACAGCATGAGAAGCTATTATCTGATAGCATGCACCAATACACTACAACAGAAAAGCACAGCAGGGGACGTAAACAAAATAATTAGCATTTCGGCGTTACACAAACCGCACAATAAAATAGAAAACAGTCATTACCTTTCACCATCTTCTTTGTTGGCACTCCTAGATGTCCCATAAACACTATTGGGTCTTTATTTCGATTAAATCGGGCCATATAAAGCCAAGATATCGTTATATGTAGACTGTGTGATAAACGAAAAAAACAGCGATTTCACAACGTAACGTCATTTTTTTAAATTCAAAAAGTAGACGATAAACTTTCACAAAACACTTCGAAATACGTTTGTAATGCTACTTTAGGTATTAGTAAACGTTAATAAGCGATAAAAATCATCCGTAGGCGATGTACATATCATTAGCTGTCGTCTTGGAAAAAATTTCAGGAGAGAGCTCTTCCGGAATGATCTGGGCGGAGACCGGAGGTACGTCGTGCCCCTCTTTCGGTTCAACCAAGAATCAAAGAGGATTAAATTCACAAGATACTCGACTACATGGGGATGCTGTGGGAGTTGAATGCTCGGTCTTATCTAATTCGGCTCACTGTTAACAATTGCTGGAAGTGGCGCAAGGATATTTATTTCCATTTTCTGTGATCAGGTTTTCCTGCGCTTTCCGATGTAACGCACGTTATGTAATAGCCACAGTCGTGATTTAACCAGTTTTAAAAACGTCCGAGGGTTTCCTATACACACATTCTAACCATATGAACGTACTATATTCCTGGCATGAGTAGCAGGGCGCTGAAATGTTGCGCGATTTTTAACAAAATGTTCAAAAAAGTAGAGGGTAGGAGCAACTAGTTTGCCCCTTGAATTGAATTGAGACAGAGAGAACATGCTCTGCTCACACCTACCGTGATGGCCTGGGCCTAAACCACACAAAAACACCACTAGACACTATGGAACATAAAGCTTTTACTATCGCATCCTGGAATACACAAAGTCTGAGGTCATCTGCCTTTGTCCTAAAGAGCAGTAACCCAAACTTCATCAAAGAAATTGGAAGTACAGACATTGTCATCCTACAAGAAACATTGTACAAAGAAGACGGACCCACTGGTTGCCCTCTAGGTTACAGAGAGCTAGTAGTCCCCATCCACCAAACTACCAGATGTGAAACAGGGAAGAGACTCAGGGGGTATGCTAATTTGTTATAGAGCAGACCTAACCCACTCTATTAAAATTTGTCAAAACAGGAACACTTTACATCTGGCTAGAAATTAATATAGAAATTATCTTAACAGAGAAGAATGTTGGACAGCGCTCACAAAATTAGTTGGAAACTAAGCTGCACTTCCTAACCTCCTGACAAATGTATGACCATATTAGAGACACATATTTCCCTCGGATTACACAGACCCACACAGAATTTGAAAACAATTCGAAAAATGTTAAACTCTCAGATCAATTGAGTGAAATACCACAGTGTGCAATCACAGCAGCAATATTTTTTTTAACCTGTTGCCACAGGAAAAGGGCAACCAATGAACAAACACCATTCTAAATACAACCCATATTTATGTTTATTTATCCTCTTAAGGATCTGACCCTTTTTTTTCAATTTTCACCTGAAATGACATACCCAAATCTAACTGCCTGTAGTTCAGGACCTGAAGCAAAGATATGCATATTCTTGATACCATTTGAAAGGAAACACCTTGAAGTTTGTGGAAATATGAAATAAATGTAGGATAATGCAACACATTAGATCTGGTAAAAGATAATACGAAGAAAAAAAACATACATTTATTTAATCATTTTTATTCATCATCTTTGAAATGCAAGAGAAATGTCACAATGTATTACCGGTAATCCAGTTTGGGTGCAGTTTCGATTTTTGCGACTAGATGACAGCGGTGTACGTGCAAAGTGTTAGACTGATCCAATGAACCAAATCAAATCCAAATCAAATCAAATTTTATTTGTCACATACACATGGTTAGCAGATGTTAATGCGAGTGTATTAAAATGCTTGTGCTTCTAGTTCCGACAATGCAATAATAACCAACGAGTAATCTAACCTAACAATTCTACAACTACTACCTTATACACTCAAGTGTAAAGGGATAAAGTATATGTACATAAAGATATATGAATGAGTGATGGTACAGAACGACATAGGCAAGATGCAGTAGATGTTATCGTGTACAGTATATACATATGAGATGAGTAATGTAGGGTATGTAAACATAAGTGGCATAGTTTAAAGTGGCTAGTGATACATGTATTACATAAAGATAGCAAGATGCAGTAGATGATATAGAGTACAGTATATACATATGAGATGAGTAATGTAGGGTATGTAAACATTATATTAAGTGGCATTGTTCAAAGTGGCTAGTGATACATTTTGTCCATCAATTTCCATTATTAAAGTGAGTTGGTGTTGAATCAGTACGTTGGCAGCAGCTACTCAATGTTAGTGGTGGCTGTTTAACAGTCTGATGGCCTTGAGATAGAAGCTGTTTTTCAATCTCTCGGTCCCTGCTTTGATGCACCTGTACTGACCTCGCCTTCTGGATGATAGCGGGGGGAACAGGCAGTGGCTCGGGTGGTTGTTGTCCTTGATGATCTTTATGAACTTCCTGTGACATCGGGTGGTGTAGGTGTCCTGGAGGGCAGCTAGTTTGTCCCCGGAGATGCGTTGTGCAGACTTCACTACCCTCTGGAAAGGGGCTGCTGTGCCTTCTTCACAACGCTGTCTGTGTGGGTGGACCAATTCAGTTTGTCCGTGATGTGTACGCCGAGGAACTTAAAACTTACTACCCTCTCCACTACTGTCCCATCGATGTGGATAGGTGGGTGCTCACTCTGCTGTTTCCTGAAGTCCACAATCATCTCCTTTGTTTTGTTGACGTTGAGTGTGAGGTTATTTTCCTGACACCACACTCCAAGGGCCCTCACCTCCTCCCTGTAGGCCATCTCGTAGTTGTTGGTAATTAGGCCTACTACTGTAGTGTTGTCCGCAAACTTGATGATTGAGTTGGAGGCGTGCATGGCCACGCAGTCGTGGGTAAACAGGGAGTACAGGAGAGGGCTCAGAACGCACCCTTGTGGGGCCCCAGTGTTGAGGATCAGCGGGTGGAGATGTTGTCACCTACCCTCACCACCTGGGGGCGGTCCGTCAGGAAGTCCAGTACCGAGTTGCACAGGGCGGGGTCGAGACCCAGGGTCTCGAGCTTGTTGACGAGTTTGGAGGGTACTATGGTGTTAAATGCTGAGCTGCAGTCGATGAACAGCGATCTCACATAGGTATTCCTCTTGTCCAGATGGGTTAGGTCAGTGTACAGTGTGGTTGCGATTGCGTCATCTGTGGACCTATTGGGGCGGTAAGAAAATTGGAGTAGGTCTAGGGTGTCAGGTAGTGTGGAGGTGATATGGTCCTTGACTAGTCTCTCAAAGCACTTCATGATGACGGAAGTGAGTGCTACCATTGCATTTCTGTTCAAAATTTTGTATCAAGTCTGCCCAAATGTGCCTAATTTGTTTATTGATACATTTTCAAGTTTATAACTGCACTCTCCTCAAACAATAGCATGGTGTTCTTTCACTGTAATAGCTACTGTAAATTGGAAAGTGTAGTTAGATTGACAATAACTTAAGCTTTCTGTCCGTATCAGATCTGTCTTTGTCTTGGGAAATGTTCTTGTTTACTTACAACCTCATGCTAATCACATTAGCCTATGTTAGCTCAACCGTTGCACATCATTACAACACTGTATATAGACATAATATGACATTTGAAATATCTTTATTAGTTTGGAACATGTGTAATGTTTCCTGTAAATGTTTCATTGTTTAATTCACGGTATTGCTGCTTTCCATGTTGTCTGTTGTCTGTAGCTTGAGGTGTGAAGTGTGAGGTGTGGAACCACTGTTGCTTTTATGGATTTTGTCTGGTTTCTTTTTGTGCTATGTTGCTCTGTCTGCATGCTATGTCTTGCTTGTCCTATGTTGCTCTGCGCATGCTCACTGCTCATTGATTGTCTCTATTGTAATTGTTTTGAATAACCTGCCCAGGGACTGCGGTTGAAAATTAGCCGGCTGGCTAAAACCGGCAATTTTACTGAAACGTTGATTAATGTGCACTGTCCCTGTAAAAATAAAAATAAACTCAAACTCAAACTGTGGTTTATTATCTATTTCACTTGCTTTGGCAATGTAACCATATGTTTCCCATAACAATAAAGCCCCTTAATTAGAAATGTAATTGACAGAGAGGGAAAGAGAAAGAGAGGGCAGAGAGAGAGAGAGATAGATGGAGAGAGCTCCATGCTCAACACAAGGGCCCCATTAACTTGACCACTTGCCCTTTGCAAACAAAGCCTGGGATGGCCCCCTGCCCCTCCCACCCAATGATGTGTGATTAGGCTCAGTGTGTTATGTCAAGACGCAGACATCAGTTTAGGCCCTTGTGTGTGCATGCCTGTGTGTGTATGCAGAGCTTAGAAGTAGGGTTTGGCACGGTTAATCGAATATCCGGACATCTGAACAGATGAAAAACTTATGAAAGTAGGCTATTCAATATCGGACCGATTTTTAGGCCTGTTTTAACAATTAAAAAGTTTTGTCTAGGGGCCTATTCAATCAGATTCGCATTAGACAAAATCCGGATAGAAAATGTTTTGATGTTGTTGAAGGTGGATCTGTGTAAAGCTTACCGTATGCTTCCCAGTATGCTTCCCTGTCAAAACAGTTTGGGCATATATAATGATGGTATTGTGACGTTTTTGGTCGTTTTGGTCTTCAACAGTTTATTTTGTTGGCTCTTGGTGCACACTTTTCATTGAAATGTATTTTTTAAGATGTTGTGTTGCTTACAGCACCTGGTATTTGCAGTACTAACCAGGCCCAACTGAACAGACATGTTCAGGGTGGTATGGTCACAAGCTTATTTTTTTTACCCCATTTTTCTCCCTGAATTAGGTCCCTTGGTTCATTTCTGCAACACCTCAATGGGCTCGGGAGAAGCAAAGGTTGAGTCATGCTTCCTCCGAAACATGACCCTCCTGGCCGCCTACTACTTATCACACTGCTCGCTTAACCCAGATATCAGCCGCACCAATCAAATCAAATTTATTTATATAGCCCTTCGTACATCAGCTGATATCTCAAAGTGCTGTACAGAAACCCAGCCTAAAACCCCAAACAGCAAGCAATGCAGGTGTAGAAGCACCAATGAGTCGGAGGTAACACCGCTCAACTGGCGATCAGAGTCATCTTGCACGTGCCCGGCCCTGTCACAAGGAGTCGGTAGAGAACGATGAGCCAAAGAAAGCTCCACTGGCCAAACCCTCCCCTACCCCATCCTAAGGGGCTCCAATGGGGCTCCCAGTCACGGGATCGAACCCCAGGCTGTTGTGGAACCTCAGTACTGCGGTGCAGTGCTTTTGATTGCTGCGCAACCCAGGACCGCTTTCACAACATGTTTTCTTGATGCAAGTCGAAGTTCGGTAGTCCAAGTACTACTTCTAGTAAGAGTGGGAGCTCAGGACGGGATTATCCAATTAAGTGCTTATTGTCATTCAACAAGAGATTACTTGTTTACATGCAAATATTTTCATTTGAGAAATACTGCGTCAAACATCTTAGTTAGATTTAAAACATCTCCTCAGCAAAAACATTAAAATGTATTACAGATTTCTTGATTTATCTTATATTATTTCAACCTATTTTGAGGACTTTTTACTGGGTATGTTGTTGCTAGTTCGAACACTGGAATATTAGATGTAATCTACAGCTCAAATAGCCTATTAAAAATGATTATTATTTAGGATAATGATGTTCAATTTGAGTGTCATTATTTCTATATAACTTACTCTTTCTCTTTATGAACTTCTAATTGGAGTGAAATGAGTGTGGCTTCCTGAGAATGAACAAAGAGAAGCTGCTCACCGACTTGACAGCTCCAACGCAGTTCCACCTTTGACACCGCCAAAACATCAGCCATGAGGTTGTCAGCTTTCGCTGGTTAACGATCAAACTGATTGAATCTAGGCCTAGAATGTTGTGGCGCTTTGAGCTGCTGCTGCTTCAGACATCGTGTGGCTTTGACAGTCCACTGTTTAGTCTGTGGCTTTGACAGTCCACTGTTTAGTCTGTGGCTTTGACAGTCCACTGTTTAGTCTGTGGCTTTGACAGTCCACTGTTTAGTCTGTGGCTTTGACAGTCCACTGTTTAGTCTGTGGCTTTGACAGTCCACTGTTTAGTCTGTGGCTTTGACAGTCCACTGTTTAGTCTGTGGCTTTGACAGTCCACTGTTTAGTCTGTGGCTTTGACAGACCACTGTTTAGTCTGTGGCTTTGACAGTCCACTGTTTAGTCCATGGCTTTGACAGTCCACTGTTTAGTCTGTAGTTTTGACAGTCCACTGTTTAGTCTGTAGTTTTGACAGTCCATTGTTTAGTCCATGGCTTTGACAGTCCATTGTGTAGTCTGTTGTTTTGACAGTCGATTGTTAACAGCATGGCTTTGACAGTCCATTCTTAGTCCGTGACAATGACATTCCATTGTATAGTCTGGCTTGACAGCCCATTGTTTAGCCTACAATTCTGAAGATGCTCAAAGTGATTGTTTAGTTTTGAAACAAATGTTCTCTCTCTCATGGGTTGTGTTATGTGTTGGGTTTACATGAAAATGCATTTTACTACAATAGCACATTTAGCACTCCATTCAGATCTGACAATGGTGTGCTGCTTTCCCCACTTCAATTAGGGCTGAAACAGACTTAGGAAATGTAGGCCTTTCCTATGCATGCCTTTCCTACTCACTTCTCAGTAGTTGGTATTCAGACTTACCTTATGCAGGTGCTTAAAACTTCTTAAGCCTATGGGTTCCCCTACAGGAACTCCACCCGCCCGTTCAGCTGAAACGGTGGCGCAGGGAATGCAAAAATATTCTTAGAAATATTTTACCTCCACACATTAACAAGTCCAATACCTAAAATGAAAGATAAACACATTGTTCATCTACCCAGCATGTCAGATTTTTTCAAATGTTTTACGGTGAAAACACAGCATATATTTATGTTTGACCACCACCAAAACAAAGAAAAAACGTAGCCATTTTGTACAACAAAAGATAAAATGACAAAAGCAGGATTTTTTTTTAAATCATTCACTAATCTCTTGAAAATCTTCATCAGATGACAGTCATATGACAGTCATATGACATGTTACACAGTACATTTTGTTTTGTTCGATAATATGCATTTTATATCCATAAATCTCGGTTTACATTGACGCCATGTTCAGAAAATTCTCCAAAATGTCCAGAAGAATTATAGAAAGCTACGCCAGATAACAGAAATACTCATCATAAACTTTGACTAAAGATACATGTTCTACATATAATTAAAAAGATACACTGGTTCTTAATGCAACAGCTGTGTCACATTTTTACGTTACGGAAAAAGCCTAACATTGCAATAATCTGAGACGGCGCTCAGACGTAACAATATTTCTCCGCTATGTTGGAGTCAACAGAAATACAAAATTACAACATAAATATTCCCTTACCTTTGATGATCTTCCATCAGAATGTAGTGCAAGGAGTCCTAGTTCAACAATAACTCGTTTTGTTTCATAATGTTCAATTCTAGTGTCCATGTAGCAGCATTTGCTACCACTTTCAGCTCAAATGCCCAAAAAATGACTTCTGGTCCAGGATAACTTTGCATCAAAATTTCCAAATTACATATTACAGGTCGACGAAACTGGTCAAACTAAGTGCAGAATCAATCTTCAGGATGTTATGATCATACAGATCGAATAGCATTCCAACTGGGCCATCCATGTTCATCTGGGGCTGATTGGAACAGACGAAGCACTCGAACGCATACGCACCTTCAAGCACATGGAAATATTTTGCGACACTTAGTACTTTCCTTCCCATTAAGTCAAAGTTCACGTCAAACGCTCCATTACACTTTATACTGAATGAGGACATCTAGTGGAATACATAGGAAGTGTTTCCAGATACATAACTTGATGAGAAGGGAGGGGGTGATGACATCAAAGTTGCCCCAACTTTCAGGATTTCAAAACTAGTTTGGAAGATCGCCTGCCCTGTGAGTTCTGTTATACTCACAGACATACAGTGCCTTGCGAAAGTATTCGGCCCCCTTGAACTTTGCGACCTTTTGCCACATTTCAGGCTTCAAACATAAAGATATAAAACTGTATTTTTTTGTGAAGAATCAACAACAAGTGGGACACAATCATGAAGTGGAACGACATTTATTGGATATTTCAAACTTTTTTAACAAATCAAAAACTGAAAAATTGGGCGTGCAAAATTATTCAGCCCCCTTAAGTTAATACTTTGTAGCGCCACCTTTTGCTGTGATTACAGCTGTAAGTCGCTTGGGGTATGTCTCTATCAGTTTTGCACATCGAGAGACTGAAATTTTTTCCCATTCCTCCTTGCAAAACAGCTCGAGCTCAGTGAGGTTGGATGGAGAGCATTTGTGAACAGCAGTTTTCAGTTCTTTCCACAGATTCTCGATTGGATTCAGGTCTGGACTTTGACTTGGCCATTCTAACACCTGGATATGTTTATTTTTGAACCATTCCATTGTAGATTTTGCTTTATGTTTTGGATCATTGTCTTGTTGGAAGACAAATCTCCGTCCCAGTCTCAGGTCTTTTGCAGACTCCATCAGGTTTTCTTCCATAATGGTCCTGTATTTGGCTCCATCCATCTTCCCATCCATTTTAACCATCTTCCCTGTCCCTGCTGAAGAAAAGCAGGCCCAAACCATAATGCTAACACCACCATGTTTGACAGTGGGGATGGTGTGTTCAGGGGGATGAGCTGTGTTGCTTTTACGCCAAACATAACGTTTTGCATTGTTGCCAAAAAGTTCAATTTTGGTTTCATATGACCAGAGCACCTTCTTCCACATGTTTGGTGTGTCTCCCAGGTGGCTGTGGCAAACTTTAAACAACACTTTTTATGGATATCTTTAAGAAATGGCTTTCTTCTTGCCACTCTTCCATAAAGGCCAGATTTGTGCAATATACGACTGATTGTTGTCCTATGGACAGAGTCTCCCACCTCAGCTGTAGATCTCTGCAGTTCATCCAGAGTGATCATGGGCCTCTTGGCTGCATCTCTGATCAGTCTTCTCCTTGTATGAGCTGAAAGTTTAGAGGGACGGCCAGGTCTTGGTAGATTTGCAGTGGTCTGATACTCCTTCCATTTCAATATTATCGTTTGCAGAGTGCTCCTTGGGATGTTTAAAGCTTGGGAAATCTTTTTGTATCCAAATCCGGCTTTAAACTTCTTTACAACAGTATCTCGGACCTGCCTGGTGTGTTCCTTGTTCTTCGTGATGCTCTCTGCGCTTTTAAGGGACCTCTGAGACTATCACAGTGCAGGTGCATTTATACGGAGACTTGATTACACACAGGTGGATTGTATTTATCGTCATTAGTCATTTAGGTCAACATTGGATCATTCAGAGACCCTCACTGAACTTCTGGAGAGAGTTTGCTGCACTGAAAGTAAAGGGGCTGAATAATTTTGCACGCCCAATTTTTCAGTTTTTGATTTGTTAAAAAAGTTTGAAATATCCAATAAATGTCGTTCCACTTCATGATTGTGTCCCACTTGTTGTTGATTCTTCACAAAAAAATACAGTTTTATATCTTTATGTTTGAAGCCTGAAATGTGGCAAAAGGTCTCAAAGTTCAAGGGGGCCGAATACTTTCGCAAGGCACTGTAATTCAAACGGTTTTAGAAACTTCAGAGTGTTTTCTATCCAATATTAACTTCTTGCGTCGAGCAATCCCGTATCCGGGAGCGTAATCATAGCCTCATGCTCATTACCATAACGCAACGTTAACTATTCATGAAAATCGCAAATGAAATGAAAGAAATATATTCACTCACTAGCTTAGCCTTTTGTTAACAACACTGTCATCTCAGATTTTCAAAATATGCTTTTCAACCATAGCTACACAAGCATTTGTGTAAGAGTATTGATAGCTAGCATACCATTACGCCTAGCATTCAGCAGGCAACATTGTCACAAAAACAAGAAAAGCATTCAAATAAAATAATTTACCTTTGAAGAACTTCGGATGTTTTCAATGAGGAGACTCTCAGTTAGATAGCAAATGTTCAGTTTTTCCGAAAATAATATTTGTGTAGGAGAAATCGCTCCGTTTTGTTCATCACGTTTGGCTAAGAAAAAAAACGAAAATTCAGTCATTACAACGCCAAACTCTTTTCCAAATTAACTCCATAATATCGACAGAAACATGGCAAACGTTGTTTAGAATCAATCCTTAAGGTCTTTTTCACATATCTATTCGATGATAAATCATTCGTGGCAGTTGGGTTTCTCCTCTGGAGCAAATGGAAAAATGCACGCAGCTGGAGATTACGCAATAATTTCGATGGAGGACACCAAGCGGGCACCTGGTAAATGTAGTCTCTTCTGGTCAATCTTCCAATGATATGCCTACAAATACGTCACAATGCTGCAGACACCTTGGGGAAACGACAGAAAGTGTAGGCTCATTCCTGGCGCATTCACAGCCATATAAGGAGACATTGGAACACAGCGCCTTCAAAATCTGGGCCATTTCCTGTTTGAAATTTCATCTTGGTTTCGCCTGTAGCATCAGTTCTGTGGCACTCACAGATAATATCTTTGCAGTTTTGGAAACGTCAGAGTGTTTTCTTTCCAAAGCTGTTAATTATATGCATAGTCGAGCATCTTTTCGTGACAAAATATCTTGTTTAAAACGGGAACGTTTTTTTATCCAAAAATTAAAAGAGCGCCCCCTATATCGAAGAAGTTAATAATAATATGCATATATTAGCAATTTAGGACAGATTTTGATGCAGTTCACTATGGGCACGCAATTCATCCAAAGGGGAAATACTGCCCCCTATCTCTAAACACCATTATAAATACAACCCATTTATATTTATGTTTTTTAATGAGCTTTGCAGGCACGGTTCCCTTGAGTGCCCTGAATTGATTTTATTCAGACACTGAAAAACCTCCCACTTACTGGCCAACAGGTTTTTTATTCAACAATAATGCTGTGTGGAATTTTCAGTTGAGATAATGAGTGGGCTGGACATGCTGAGAGATGAGTTCAGATTGGTATATAGCACGCTTCTGCCTAAAACATGAACTGGTCAGTATGTGTAGGTAATCCTTTCTAACTGTGTTTTTTTAAAGATATCACGTAGTAGAACTGCATAAGTGTGCTCTCCACTTTCTGGAGAATTAGAAGTGGAATTAGAGTATGATAGCTGAGGAGATGGAGCAAATTCCTCCATTTGATTGCAAATATGCAGACGGAGTCGGAAAGAGAACACACAGAAGGCTGTTGTATAAAACACCTGTCTAGCTAGCGACATTTTGAGAATGAGAACTTGTTCTCAACTAGCCTACCTGGTTAAATAAAGGTGAAATACATTTTCAGATAATACACATTTCAAGTTTAGTCAGAAAGTTGTTTTAATTTCAAGTTAAAGTGTACTGTTAGCTAGCTGTGTAGTAAAATATTACTCGTATCTCAGAGCCATTTGCATTGCTAGTTGTAGCCTAATGTTAGCTAGCTAGCATTGAACCTGGTTGGTTAGCCACCTGCAGATTCATGCAGTGTAGTAATGTTATAAAGTGGGGTTATGGTCAATTGTTTAGCTAGATAGCTACATGTCTAAACAAAAGACTCCACTATGCAAGTAACCATTTTAATAGAATGTTCATGATGTCACTGCGACAACTGTCGATAGACAGTTGCTCTTGTTATCTACTCCGATTTCAGAGCACTCTTGTCTGAATAAATGACAAATCTACGAATGCTCAACACCCGTTGAATGTGGCCAGTGTTAGTAAACATTGGCAAAAAAGCGTAATTAAATAGTTGCCAGCAGCACAGTTGCAGTCACCAACGCTTTGGATAACATAACAGCAGCCCAATACAGTGGTTTGAGTCATCCTGAAGTTACCATATCCAATTGTTCAATCCATGAAATATCGGACGGTGAGAAAAGTGTACAATAGGGTTTGAACAGTAGTCATTTAAATATACACTAATAATCCTCACTAATTTTGGAACTGTGATAACAACGGTCCAGTGTTCCATAATGATTCAAATAGGCTAAATGTCCCAAATTATTGCACAACTTGTAATACCTTAGGCTAATATGATCAGCTATTGCTAGCGATTCTCAAGAACAACCACAGGAATGTGACACTGGAAAGAAAGGATACCGATAGTGTCTTATATTTAACACAATAGAAATTGTAAAAATACAGTGAAAAGTCTGGGCATAATATGTTATATTATCATTAAAATATTCTACAAATCATAAATCAACTTAATAAGTTTGGCACTATACTGTCATTTACATGTGGCAGCAGAAGCCTATAGCTTGGGTCTCCAAATTTCATCCCTGCAAGGTTACATGGCCAGCATTTCATAAATGTCACTGTGGAAAGGGGATATGTTGATATATTTCAGTCTGCTGCCATATGACTGCTTTCACATTTGTCTCCAGCATTTATAAGGTAACATAGATCTAAAACAATTGTTATTTATATTTGAAATCTGCTTTTACAAATGGCTTACTCATTTACCTAGCTATTATTAATATCTCTTATAAATTTAAATATGACAGTGCATGGAGAATGGTGTTTTTCCTATTGGAAAAAAGAAAGTAGATGTTGTTCCATTTGGAATCAACAGGTTGCCTGACCTTATTCATTGTTTCATCGCACCTCTTTGATCTCCACCCTAAAAGAATGGGAGGTGAAAAGCATGCTATTCTCATGCTTAAGTTCAAAGTCACAATAAATAGAAAGTGCATAAAAAGGGAATACTTTCCATTTACACACTCTTAGCTTGGGTCAGAACCCTCCCATAGTGATGAACCTGTCTGGGAACTGGGTTCTGCTCGCCGACAGCCAAGGAAATTACAGGGCGCCAAATACAAATCAACAGAAATCTCAGAAAACAAATTTCTCAAACATATAGGTATTAGGCACCATTTTAAAGATACAATTCTCGTTAATCCAGCCACAGTGTTCGATTTCAAAAATGCTTTACAGCGAAAGCTCCACAAAAAAATATGTTAGGTCACCACCAAGTCACAGAAAAACCCAGCCATTTGTCCAGCCAAAGAGAGTAGTCACAAAATGTACAAATAGAGATAAAATGAATCACTAACCTTTGATGATCTTCATCAGATGACACTCATAGGACTTCATGTTACACAATACATGTAACGGCTTTCTAATGGTGAAGGAGAGTCGGACCAAACTGCAGCGTGTCTATTGCGATTCATCTTTAATAAACAAACGTAACACACGACAAAACACTAACACTACAAAACAATAAACGAAACGAAAACCGAAAACAGCCTATACAAGTGTCTACTAACCTCAAACAAGGACATCAAGACACACAGGACAATCACCCACAATACAACCAAAGAATATGGCTGCCTAAATATGGTTCCCAATCAGAGACAACGGTAAACACCTGCCTCTGATCCTGGCTGACTGGCGGATCCTGGCTGACTGCCGGATCCTGGCTGACTGGCGGATCTGGCAGATCCTGGCTGACTGGCGGATCCTGGCTGACTAGCGGATCTGGCAGATCCTGGCAGACTGGCACTTCTGGCGGATCCTGGCAGACTGGCGGATCCTGGCACACTGGCGGATCCTGGCTGAATGGCGGATCTAACTGATCCTGGCAGACTGGCGGCACTGGTGGCGCTGGGCAGACTGGCGGCGCTGGGCAGACTGGTAGCTCAGGCGGCGCTGGGCAGACTGGCGGCACTGGCGGCGCTGGGCAGACTGGCGACGCTGGGCAGACTGGCGACGCTGGGCAGACTGGGAGCACTGGCGGCGCTGGGCAGACTGGCGGCGCTGGGCAGACTGGCGGCGCTGGGCAGACTGGGAGCACTGGCGGCGCTGGGCAGACTGGCGACGCTGGGCAGACTGGCGGTGCTGGGCAGACTGGTAGCTCAGGCGGCGCTGGGCAGACTGGCGGCACTGGCGGCGCTGGGCAGACGGGTGGCTCAGACGGCGCTGGGCAGACGGGTAGCTCAGACGGCGCTGGGCAGACGGGTAGCTCAGACGGCGCTGGGCAGACGGGTAGCTCAGACGGCGCTGGGCAGACTGACAGCTCTGGATGCTTCATGCAGGCTGACAGTTCTGGCTGCGCTGAACAGAGGAGTACTGGTGCCTCTGGAATGAGGGGCTCTGGCGCCTCTGGCATGAGGGGCGGTAGCTCTGACAGCGCCGGACAGGCGGGAAGCTCCGGCAGCGGCGCCGGACAGGCGGGACGCTCCGGCAGCGGCGCCGGACAGGCGGGAGGCTCCGGCAGCGGCGCCGGACAGGCGGGAGGCTCCGGCAGCGGCCGGACAGGCGGGAGGTTCCGGCAGCGGCGCCGGACAGGCGGGACGCTCCGGCATCGGCGCCGGACAGGCGGGAGGCTCCGGCAGCGGCGCCGGACAGGCGGGAGGCTCCGGCAGCGGCGCCGGACAGGCGGGAGGCTCCGGCAGCGCTGGACAGGTGGGACATACTGTAGGCCTGATGCGTGGTGCTGGCACTGGTGGTAATGAACCGAGGACACGCACAGGAAGCCTGGTGCGGGGAGCTGCTACCGGAGGGCTGGGGTGTGGAGGTGGTACTGGATAGACCGGACCGTGCAGGCGCACTGGAGCTCTTGAGCACCGAGCCTGCCCAACCTTACCTGGCTCGATGCCCACTCTAGCCCGGCCGATACGAGGAGCTGGAATATACCGCACCGGGCTATGCACCCGCACTGGGGACACCGTGCGCACCACTGCATAACAAGGTGCCTGCCCGGTCTCTCTAGCCCCCCGGTAACCACAGGAAGTTAGCGTAGGTCTCCTACCTAGCGTAGCCATACTCCCTGTGAGCCCCCCCCCAAGAAATTTTTGGGGCTGACTCTCAGGCTTCCATCCGCTCTGCCGTGCTAGCTCCTCATAATGCCGCCTCTCTGCTTTTGCTGCCTCCAGCTCGGCTTTGGGGCGACAATAATCTCCAGGCTGATCCCAGGGTCCTTTACCGTCCAGTTCCTCGTCCCATGTCCATTTCTCCAGGTGGTGCAATCTCTCCCACTGTAGCTGCTGCTGCTCCTGCTGCTGCTGCCTCTGTTGCTTCTCCTGTGGCTCCTGCCCGTTGACACGCTGCTTGGTCCTGTGGTGGGTGATTCTGTAACGGCTTTCTAATGGTGAAGGAGAGTCGGACCAAACTGCAGCGTGTCTATTGCGATTCATCTTTAATAAACAATCGTAACACGACAAAACACTAACACTACAAAACAATAAACGAAACGAAAACTGAAAACAGCCTATACAAGTGTCTACTAACCTCAAACAAGGACATCAAGACACACAGGACAATCACCCACAATACAACCAAAGAATATGGCTGCCTAAATATGGTTCCCAATCAGAGACAACGGTAAACACCTGCCTCTGATTGAGAACCACTTCAGACAGCCATAGACTCTCCTAGAACACCCCACTAAGCTACAATCCCACTATACACACATACCAAAATCCCAAGACAAAACACACCACAATACAAAAACTCTATGCCACACCCTGGCCTGACCCAATACATGAAGAAAACACAAAATACTTAGACCAGGGCGTGACAATACATGTATGTTTTGTTCGATAAAGTGCATATTTATATCCAAAAATCTAATTTTACATTGGCGTGTTATGTTCAGTAGTTCAGTAGTTCCAAAACATGCGGTGATTTTGTAGAGAGCCAAATCAATTTACAGAAATACTCATTATAAATGTTGATGAAAATACAAGTGTTATGCATGGAACTTTAGATACACTTCTACTTAATGCAACTGCTGTGTCAGATTTAAAAAAAACTTTACAGAAAAAGCATACCATGCAATAATCTGAGTAAGGAGCTCAGAGCCCAAACCAGCCAACATAAATATCTGCCATGTTGTGCAGTCAACATTAGTCAGAAATAGCATTATAAATATTCACTTACCTTTGATGATCTTCATCAGAATGCACTCCCAGGAATCCCAGGTCCACAATAAATGTTTGATTTGTTTGATAAAGTTAATAATTTATGTCCATATACATCCTTTTGTTAGGGCTTTTGATAAACAAATCGAAACGCGCTTGCAACTTCCAGGGGAAAGATCGGATGAAAATTCCAAAAAGTTAGAATACTGGTCGTAGAAACATATCAAACGTTGTATAGAATCAATCTTTAGCATGTTTTTATAAATGTTCAATAATGTTCCAACCGGAGAATTCCATTGTCTGTAGAAAAGCCATGGAACGAGAGCTAACTCTCTCGTGATCGAGCGTCACAAACCTGTGACACTCTGCCAGACGATTGACTCAAAGAGCCCTCATTTCCCCCTCCTATATAGTAGAAGCCTCAAACAAGTTTCTAGAGACAGTTGACATCTAGTGGAAGCCTTAGGAAGTGCAATTTGTCCCCATAGACACTGTGTAATTCGATAGGCCAAGCTTTGAAAAACTACAAACCTCAGATTTCCCACTTCCTGGTTGGATTTTTCTCAGGTTTTCGCTTGCCATATGAGTTCTGTTATACTCACAGACATCATTCAAACAGTTTTAGAAACTAGAGAGTGTTTTCTATCCAAATATATTAGCATCTGGGACTGAGTAGGAGGTAGTTTACACTGGGCACGCTTTTCATCCAAAAGTGAAAATGCTGCCCCCTATCCCAAAGACGTTTTAACAGAAGACTTGTTACAATGATGCATATCAAGCAACAATTATCTTTTAAAAATTGCATGAATCATAGAATTACTAAATTAATATCATATACAATGATTCCACCAAAAATAAGACAAAATAATAAATCACGCTAACCATTTATATAGGAAGTGAAAAGAGGGGACAGATCTATGAAAATCACTCACCAAAAAACTTATTTGAAACAAAACCAGATCTATAATGACAAAAATATGACTGTTGCTGGTAGCCTAGGCCACGTGTTCCCAACTCTTTTCCTTGCTGTACCACCAACTGAATAAAATAAAACATTCAACAACAATAAAAATCACGATATTATTCGAATAGTGAAATAATTTCAAATGCCCATCCCTATTTAGGAGTGAGATTGGCATCTACCAAGGTTAGAGACAAGATAATGAGTTGATACCCTGAGTGTACAAAACATCCCATATTGAGTTGCACCCCCTTTTGTCCTCAGAACAGCCTCAAGTCAAGTGGGCATGGACTATACAAGTCCATGCCCCAATTAACTAGGCAAGTCAGTTGAGAAAAAATTCTTATTTACAATGACGGCCTACCAAAAATAGCAAAAGGCCTCCTGCGGGGACAGGGGATGAGATTAAACATTAAAAAAATCTATAAAATATAGGACAAAACACACAACACGGCAAGAGAGACACCACAATACTACATAAAGGGAGACCTAAAACAACAAGATAGCATGGTAGCAACACATGAAAACACATAGTAAAACAACATGATAAAAACATGGTAGCAACACAACATGGCAGCAGCACAACACGGTAGCAGCACAAAACATGGTACAAACAATATTGGGAACAAACAACAGCACAAAGGGCAAGAAGGTAGAGACAACAATACATCACATGAAACAGCCAAAACGGTCAGTAAGAATGTCCATGATTGAGTCTTTGAATGAAAAGATGGAAATAAAATGGTCCAACTTGAGTGTTTTTTGCAGCTCGTTCCAGTCTCTAGCTACAGAGGAGCGACCCAGGGATGTGTGTGCTTTGGGGACCTTTAACAGAATGTGACTGGCAGAACGGGTATTGTATGTGGAGGATTAGGGCTGCAGTAGGTATCTCAGATAGGGGGAGTGAGGGCTAAGAAGGTTTTATAAATAAGCATCAACCAGTGGGTCTTGCGACGGGTATACAGAGATGACCAGTTTACAGAGGAGTATAGAGTGCAGTGATGTGTCCTATAAGAAGCTTTGGTGGCAAATCTGACACTACAGATCATCTCACCCTTACCTGCCGATCTATAAATTACGTCTCCGTAATCAAATCAAATCAAATGATATTTGTCACATACACATGGTTAGCAGATGTTAATACGAGTGTAGCGAAATGCTTGTGCTTCTAGTTCCGACAATGCAGTAATAACCAACGAGTAATCTAACATAACAATTTCACAACGACTACCTTATACACACAACACACAGGTGTAAAGGGATGAAGAATATGTACATAAAGATATATATGAATGATATATGAATGAGTGATGGTACAGAACGGCATAGACAAGATGCAGTAGATGGTATCGAGTACAGTATATAGATATGAGATGAGTAATGTAGGTTATGTAAACATATAAAAGTGGCATTGTTTAAAGTGGCTGGTGATACATGTATTACATAAAGATGGCAAGATGCAGTAGATGGTGTAGAGTACAGTATATACATATGAGAAGAGTAATGTAGGGTATGTAAACATTATATTAAGTGTCATTGTTCAAAGTGGCTAGTGATACATTTTTTAGATAAATATTTCCATTAAAGTGGCTGGTGTTGAATCAGTATGTTGGCAGCAGCTACTCAATGGGGCGGCAGGGTAGCCTAGTGGTTAGAGCGTTGGACTAGTAACCGAATCCCAGAGCTGACAAGGTACAAATCTGTTGTTCTGCCCCTGAACAGGCAGTTAACCCACTGTTCCTAGGCCGTCATTGAAAATAAGAATTTGTTCTTAACTGACTTGCCTAGTAAAATAAAGGTAAAAAAATATATAATAAAAAAAACTGTTATTGGTGGCTGTTTAACAGTCTGATGGCGTTGGGATAGAAGCTGTTTTTCAGTCTCTTGGTCCCAGCTTTGATGCACCTGTACTGACCTCGCCATCTGGATGATAGCGGGGTGAACAGGCAGTGGCTCGGGTGGTTGTTGCCCTTGATGATCTTTATGGCCTTCCTGTGACATCGGGTGGTGTAGATGTCCTGGAGGGCAGCTAGTTTGTCCCCGGAGATGCGTTGTGCAGACTTCACTACCCTCTGGAGAGCCTTACGGGCGGAGCAGTTGCCATACCAGGCGGTGATGCAGCCCAACAGGATGCTCTCGATTGTGCATCTGTAAGTTTGTGAGTGCTTTTGGTGACAAGACGAATTTCTTCAGCCTCCTGAGGTAGAAGAGGCCTTCTTCACCACGCTGTCTGTGGGGGTGGACCATTTCAGTTTGTCCGTGATGTGTACATCAAGGAACCTAAAACCTTCCACCTTCACTATTGTCCCGTCGATGTGGTTAGGGGTGTGCTCCCTCTGCTGTTTCCTGAAGACCACGATCATCTCCTTTGTTTTGTTGACATTGAGTGTGAGGTTATTTTCCTGACACCACACTCCGAGGGCCCTCACCTCCTCCCTGTAGGCCGTCTCATCGTTGTTGGTAATCAAGCCTACCACTGTAGTGTCGTCTGCAAACTTGATGACTGAGTTGGAGGCATGCATGGCCACGCAGTCATGGGTGAACAGGGAGTACAGGAGAGGGCTCAGTGTTGAGGATCAGCGGTGTGGAGATGTTGTTACCTACCCTCACCACCTGGGGGTGGCCCGTCAGGAAGTCCAGTACCCAGTTGCACAGGGCGGGGTCGAGACCCAGGGTCTCGAGCTTGATGACGAGTTTGGAGGGACCTATGGTGTTAAATGCTGAGCTGTAGTCGATTAACAGCATTCTCACATAGGTATTCCTCTTGTCCAGATGGGTTAGGGAAGTGTGCAGTGTGGTTGTGATTGCGTTGTCTGTGGACCTATTGGGGTGGTAAGCAAATTGGAGTGGGTCTAGGGTGTCTGGTAGGGTGGAGGTAATATGTTCCTTGACTAGTCTCTCAAAGCACTTCATGATGACGGAAGTGAGTGGTAGTCGTTTAGCTCAGTTACCTTAGCTTTCTTGGGAACAGGAACAATGGTGGCCCTCTTGAAGCATGTGGGAACAGCAGACTGGGATAGGGATTGATTGATTAAACAATGCTACCTAATATAATGTTTACATACCCTACATTATTCATCTCATATGTATACGTATATACTGTACTCTATATCATCTACTGCATCTTTATGTAATACATGTATTTCTAGCCACTTTAGCTATGCCACTTTGTTTACATACTCATCTCATATGTATATACTGTACTCAATACCATCTACTGTATCTTGCCTATGCCGCTCTGTACCATCACTCGTTCATATATCTTTATGTACATAATCTTTATCCCCTTACACTTGTGTCTATAAGGTAGTATTTTTGGAATGGTTAGCTAGATTACTTGTTGGTTATTACTGCATTGTCGGAACTAGAAGCACAAGCATTTCGCTACACTCGCATTAACATCTGCTAACCATGTGTATGTGACAAATAACATTTGATGTGATTTGATTTGATTTGAATATGTCCGTAATCACACCAGCCAGCTGGTCTGCGCATGCTCTGAGGACGCGGCTGGGAATGCCGTCTGGGCCTGCAGCCTTGCGAGGGTTAACACGTTTAAATGTTTTACTCCCGTCGGCTGCAGTGAAGGAGAGTCCGCAGGTTTTGGCAGCGGGCCGCGACGGGGCTGGTTTTCTTTTTGTAATCAGCGATTGACTGTAGACCCTGCCACAAACCTCTTGTGTCTGAGCCGTTGAATTACGACTCTACTTTGTCTCTATACTGACGCTTAGCTTGTTTGATTGCCTTGCGGAGGGAATAGCTACACTGTTTGTATTCGGTCATGTTTCCGGTCACCTTGCCCTGGTTAAAAGCAGTGGTTTGCGCTTTCAGTTTTGCTCGATTGCTGCCGACAATCCACAGTTTCTGGTTTGGGAATGTTTTAATGGTTGCTGTGGGTACGACATCGCCGATGCACTTGCTAATAAACTCGCTCACCAAATCGGCGTATTCGTCAATGTTGTTGTTTAACGCAATGCGGAACATATCCCAATTCACATGATCGAAGCAATCTTGAAGCGTGGAATCAGATTGGTCGGACCTCATCTAGCATGGGTTGGATGGTCATCTGAATCAGGGTTAGTTTGGCAGCTGGGGCGAAAGAGGAGCGATTACGATAGAGGAAACCAAGTCTAGATTTAACCTTAGCCTGCAGATTGATAATGTTTCCCACAGTTGTGTCAAATTGGCTTGATGTCCTTTGGGTGGTGGTCCATTCTTGAAACACATCGGAAACTGTTGAGCATGAAAAACCCAGCAGCGTTGCAGTTCTTTAGACAAACCGGTGTGCCTAGCATCTTCTACCATATCCCGTTCAAAGGTACTTAAATATCTTGTCTTGTCCATTCACCGTCTGATTGGTACATACACAATCCATGTCTCAGTTGCCTCAAAGCTTAAACATCCTTTAACCTGTCTCCTCGCGTTCATCTACACTGATTAAAGCGGATTTGACAAGTTACATAAATAGGGCTCATAGCTTTCACCTGGATTCACCTGTGTCCTGGAGAGAGCAGTTCTTAATGTTTTGTCCACTCAGTGTAAGTATAGTGTATATGATACGTTTTGTGTTTTTTTAAATCTATTTTTAAATACTTTGTCCTTTTCAAAGAGAAATGGACAGCTGCCTCTCAGTTCTATTTCCATGTATGCACACACACACACACACACACACACAAACACACACACACACACACAAACACACACACAGACACACACACACACACACACACACACACACACACACACACACACACACACACACACACACACACACACACACACTACCCGCCAACCCAACCCTCTCCCCGCCAACCCAGTTGATCCCTCTACCTCCCACTCCATGATGTGGTTCTGTCCTTGTGCTGTTCTTGTCTATTAATGGTTTGATGTCATGTGTCATGTTTTGTGTGGACACCAGCAAGAGTAGCTGCTGCTTTTGCAACCTCTAATGGGGATCCTAATACAATACTAAAATACCAAATAGACACTACAGTGTTTGAAAAGAGGCCAACATTCAACAGGAAGATTGTTGCCTCTAGACAAGCCTCTTCATCATTCAGGATGAACTCTGTCCCACCTGGATATGACGCGAAGCATCTGGTACTGTACATTTGTACAAATGGCTTATTGCTCTTAATTGGGGCCTCGTATTATTGACGTAGCCACTCAGCTTCACTGATTCGTTAGGGGGACGTGCATAGGGAAAATAGCCAGCTCTCATTGAGAAGCAGTTTCCTTCAAATGTTATAGTGCTCTATATGATTATGTGGTAGTTGAGGAGGCAGATAAACAGAATGAGCCCAGTATACTCCTGCATGTCAGCTGGCTTGGGTCTTTCCTGGCCTTGGTCACACACAGACACACAGGCAGTCAGTCAACGGGAAATTGTTTCATTATTTGGATGCCTTGCAGAAACTGGTGCCTTAAAGTCCTTTCAGCTCGGCTGGGCTGCAGTCACCAGGGCAACGATAAAACCTTCTCTGATGTTCACATCGGTGTAGACCATTAGGATTGGTCAACATCCTCTTCCTGTGACAAGTGGCCTGCTGAACATCGAGAGGGTCGTTCCCTTTCTCTGAAGGTCAACAAGGATGCAGTGTGTTCCGCGATCGACCCTTAGCCTGCCACACACACAATACTAAATCCCCTAATAGTGCTTCTCTACTCCCTTAGATAAATCCCAATACCTGAGCCCAATGACCATAGACTACGGTCTTTCAATCTGCTGCACAATGACATTGACTCACTTGATAATAAAAGCATAGCTTAGACTGTAGAGGTTGGGTAACATACATACTGACATATGTAGCCATATGTACTAGAACCGCTCTGCAATTAACCTTTGTCTGATTCCTTTCCCCTACTCCATTTGATTCAAAGAGTTTGAGTGTGTTTTAACTTGTAGTACGGGTCTGACTCACTAAGAGCATCCAGCTAACACTCTAGCCAATGGTTTTGAATTGAGTCATTCAGGTTTCTTTCCTGTGGTGCTGCTGGCTCATTGTCGTGAATCTGTAAAATCGGTAGAATACTTAGTCTTCTAAGCCTGTAGTATTTACTTGCTATAATTTTCCAGAGTTTCTACAAGGCTGTAGTTGTTCTTGGCTTGATGAGTGAGTGAGTTCAGAATATGTGGGGCCTGTAGTATTAGCAGGAATTGTTATTTAGTCTGTGGAACATACAGTGTCTAAAGCCGGTCTAAAGCCTGGTCTAAAGCCGGTCTGAAGCCGGTCTAAAGCCGGGTCTAAAGCCGGTCTAAAGCCGGTCTAAAGCCGGGTCTAAAGCCGGTCTAAAGCCGGGTCTAAAGCCGGTCTAAAGCCGGGTCTAAAGCCGGTCTAAAGCCGGGTCTAAAGCCGGGTCTAAAGCCGGGTCTAAAACCGGGTCTAAAGCCGGGTCTAAAGCCGGTCTAATGCCGGTCTAAAGCCGGGTCTAAAGCCGGTCTAAAGCCGGGTCTAAAGCCGGGTCTAAAGCCGGGTCTAAAACCGGATCTAAAGCCGGGTCTAAAGTGGTATTGTTTAGACAGGCTTTTGTGCAGTGTGAACTCTTACCATAGAGATGGTGTGCTGCTCTACAGTCTAAAACTCACACAGCTCTATTAATTAGCTGTTTGAAGCTGTTAGTGGAGCTCCCACTGCTGTACTAATTAATAACACCATTGCCGTTGACAACAGGAAATCTCCCTATTCGAAAGCCCTATTAAAGCTCTTAGCATTCCAGTGTGTCAGAGAACAGACTCAGCACAGCTATATTTATATAATTTTGTTACAACGCTCTTATCGTATCATCAGCTCAGGCTACCGTTGCCATCGTTGTTGTAATTCCAGGTCTCAATGCACATACTGACAATATCATCCAACTATTTTATTTTACTCACGCTATTTACATAATTAGAATTCAACATCAACTTTCCTACCATTGTATTGTAGCTGTCTGGAAAGCATTTGAAAATTATATTATCATACAGTTAGAATGTTTTTCACCTGTCATTATCTTACAGTTAGAATGTGTTTCACCTGTCATTGACTGAGATAATGATACCGAGGAGGGTTTTCTAGTACAGTTAGAATGTGTTTCACCTGTCATTGACTGAGATAATGATACCGAAGAGGGTTGACTAGTACAGTTAGAATGTGTTTCACCTGTCATTGACTGAGATAATGATACCGAGGAGGGTTGACTAGTACAGTTAGAATGTGTTTTACCTGTCATTGACTGAGATAATGATACTGACGAGGGTTGACTAGTACAGTTAGAATGCGTTTTACCTGTCATTGACTGAGATAATGATACTGAGGAGGGTTGACTAGTACAGTTAGAATGTGTTTCACCTGTCATTGACTGAGATAATGATACCGAAGAGGGTTGACTAGTACAGTTAGAATGTATTTCACCTGTCATTGACTGAGATAATGATACCGAAGAGGGTTGACTAGTACAGATAGAATGTGTTTCACCTGTCATTGACTGAGATAATGATACCGAAGAGGGTTGACTAGTACAGTTAGAATGTGTTTTACCTGTCATTGACTGAGATAATGATACTGAGGAGGGTTGACTAGTACAGTTAGAATGTGTTTTACCTGTCATTGACTGAGATAATGATACCGAGGAGGGTTGACTAGTACAGTTAGAATGTGTTTTACCTGTCATTGACTGAGATAATGATACTGACGAGGGTTGACTAGTACAGTTAGAATGCGTTTTACCTGTCATTGACTGAGATAATGATACTGAGGAGGGTTGACTAGTACAGTTAGAATGTGTTTCACCTGTCATTGACTGAGATAATGATACCGAAGAGGGTTGACTAGTACAGTTAGAATGTATTTCACCTGTCATTGACTGAGATAATGATACCGAAGAGGGTTGACTAGTACAGTTAGAATGTGTTTCACCTGTCATTGACTGAGATAATGATACCGAAGAGGGTTGACTAGTACAGTTAGAATGTGTTTTACCTGTCATTGACTGAGATAATGATACTGAGGAGGGTTGACTAGTACAGTTAGAATGTGTTTTACCTGTCATTGACTGAGATAATGATACTGAGGAGGGTTGACTAGTACAGTTAGAATGCGTTTTACCTGTCATTGACTGAGATAATGATACTGAGGAGGGTTGACTAGTACAGTTAGAATGTGTTTTACCTGTCATTGACTGAGATAATGATACTGAGGAGGGTTGACTAGTACAGTTAGAATGTGTTTTACCTGTCATTGACTGAGATAATGATACCGAGGAGGGTTGACTAGTATAGTTAGAATGTGTTTTACCTGTCATTGACTGAGATAATGATACTGAGGAGGGTTGACTAGTACAGTTAGAATGTGTTTTACCTGTCATTGACTGAGATAATGATACTGAGGAGGGTTGACTAGTACAGTTAGAATGTGTTTTACCTGTCATTGACTGAGATAATGATACTGAGAAGGGTTGACTAGTACAGTAGTGGAATCAGATGGCTAGGTCACAGGAATGCTTACCACAGAGGAGGAAAGGAGAAAAGAGGAGAGTGTTCTTGGTTAATGACCACACTTGTGCGTTATGGTAGCACCAAACTGGGCTGAGCACTGGTAATGAGGCGCGGCGGAGGCCAGTCAGTGTGGTATAATGGCTGCTAGTGGGGGGGGGTTGTTAAAGCTGGCTATAATGGTGTGGCCACTCTAAAAATGACAGGCCAGGCACAAGGTGGGGAGGGCTGGGGCTGGGGGTCATGGCAGGGGCTGGAATGGGGGATATATTTTATTCTGGTCAGAGTAATTCCCTGTAATGTCAAGGAAATATAATGACAGCATTGAGAGAACCAGGTGAAATATAAAAGAAGAGCAACTTTCTCTTGTGAAAATAGTCCGGAACACTTGATGGAACTCTGCTAGCCATTCCCCCCTACAGAGTTCCACCAAGTGTTCTGGACAATTTCTAAACAAAGGTGCTGTTGTATTATATTTCATATGGTTTTCTCCACATGCTGTCATTATAATGTATTATCTTGCCATTACAGGCAATTACTTTTACCAGAACAAAAGAACGCTCTTGTGTACATTAAGGTTATTAACTTGCGATTGGTCCATTTACATTCAGTACTATAGAGCCTAATTTCTTCAACAAGCTCTCACATTCTTACTGCAGAATTAGACATTCATCCACATTCTCCAAACGTCAAAATGATTTTGTTGCTCCTGCTGCTCTGTATCGTTCCATTCATCCAAATGTCAAATTTCGAACTTAAAAGAATCTCCACCCAAAAATTATCTGATTGCTGACATTCCAAACATTTTGGGACGATATCAACAATGGACTAATGAAACAAATACCAATATATAGTTTTGGGATGTAATTTTCCTTTAAGGGTTAAGTTTAGGCACTCATTGTGAATGGTTAAGGTAAGAGTTGAGGTTTGGGATAGGGTTAACCAAAAATAAAATAAAAACAATGTCCACGACTGGGATCGAACACACAACCTTCTGATCCAAAAGTAATGTAATTATGCCCATCCACAAGTCTATAGCAAAACCCAAGCCTACTTGATGGTAATTGTGCTCACTGTTGCCCCTAGTGGATGCTTTTGGGGGCATTTTTTCCTCAGCACATCAATAGACGTCCAATTTTGACATCAATCTTGAACAACCTGGCTGAATTTCATGTGGTAGTGGTTTGCATAGGGTTACCATTGTTAATTAAGACACAATAAAAAAATGCATAAATATGTAATAATGGCATGATGCCTGAATGACGTAGAAGACTGTTTACAAAATAACTAAATGGGAAAATAAACATCAATATTCTTAATAAGCGCTCCTCAGTCACATCATTAACAGAGGTGTGCTGTCAACAAAACATATTTTTAGTATCTGGAGATGCAGAATAAAAATAAAAAACTTAAGCCTGAAACATTTGATCTGAAACAGATACAGAGCATGTTTTACATGTAAAAACAGTACTATGAAAGTAAAACCTTCAAAATGCCAAATAACAAATTTACAATTGATGAACACGTGAGGTCAACACCTTGAAAATCTGTCATGAACGGACAAAATGGTGGATAAAGGAATGGGGTTTAGTGGGAGTTAGCTCCTAAACACTTCCTACATTTGACCCTGCAGCCAGTAGCAGTCTGCTCCCACACATCAAACACCTCATAAGGAAATGTCCAATGACTGACAAAAACAATCCAATAGTCTTTGATGACAGGCTACTGTACAAATACATCACAAAGGTCTGTGTACTGCAGCCAAGAGGTACATACTGACTCTGTGTGTTTTCTGTAGCTCAGACAGCAGGAGGACTTCCTGCCAGAAGGGCTGTGTTTCCTGTACTGTGGGGCAGCATTAGTGTGCAGTGCAAGGCCTTATTGTGAATGGCACATTCTGAGTTTCATCTACAATCTCTGGTGAACCAGGTCTCATTAAAGGGGCAATCAGCACTTGAAAAAATAACAAAGCGTTTACCTGCCCCTGTTTTGGTAAAAAGCTGAGGGATGTAATCACTCTCAAATTCATAGACAGAGCTGCAAGGACTGACTATTCATGATAGCAACATTCTAGTTTTACATTGACTTTGTTTACAAACATTGGAGTAAAACAAACCTATATTTTGGGTTCTGATAGGGGTACGACAGTTACGCTAAGCTCATGAGGTAAGTAATATAAGTAATATTCTTCAACAACAAATGGGTACATATCATAAATTTAAAAGTCAAAACATTTATGTAGCAACTACAGATTGCCCCTTTAATGCCTCTCAACCTTCTCATCTAAACATACCTTCAGAAAGTATTCACATCCCTTGACTTTTTTTCACATATTGTTGTGTTGCAGTCTGATTTTAAAATAGATTCAATTGCGATTTTGTGTCATTGGCAAGTGGATTTACATTTGTAGACATTTTTGCAAAAAAAAACAAAAAAAAAGTCAGATTAAATGTCTTGAGTCAATAGTTAGTCAACCCCTTTGTTTCGGCAAGCCTAAATAAGTTCAGGAGTAAAAATGTGCTTATCAAGTCACATAATAAATTGCATGGACTCACTCTGTGTGCAATAACAGTGTTTAAAAAATGTATTTGGGATCGATGTCCCTTCCACGGGACGGTTGAGCTTACGTAGGCTAATGTGATTAGTATGAGGTTGTAAGTCACAAGAACATTTCCCAGGACATAGACATATCTGATATTGGTAGAAAGCTTAAATTCTTCTTAATCTAACTGCACTGTTCAATTTACAGTAGCTATTACAGTGAAATAATACCATGCTATTGTTTGAGGAGAGTGCACAATTTTAAACATAAAAGGTTATTCATAAATAAATTAGGCATATTTGGACAGTTTAATACAACATTTTGAACAAAAATGCAATGGTTGCTGGATCAGTCTAAAACTTTGCACATATGCTGCTGCCATCAAGTGGCCAAAATGTATATAGCACCTAGACTGGAATAATAAATAAATAAATAAAATAACAGTTGGTTTGTTCTTTGTATTATCTCTTACCAGGTCTATTGTGTTATATTCTCCTACATTCCTTTCACATTTCCACAAACCTGAAAGGGTTTCCTTTCAAATGGTACCAAGAATATGCATATCCTTGCTTCAGGGTCTGAGCTACAGGCAGTTAGATTTGAGTATGTAATTTCAGGCGAAAATTGAAAAAAAGGGTTGGATCCTTAAGAGGGTTTTACATGATTTTTTAATGACTACCTCATTATCTGTAATGTCCCTCTGTCGAGCAGGGAATTTCATACACAGATTCAACCAAAAAGACCAGGGAGGTGTTCCAGTGCCTTGCAAATAAGTATGCCAATTTATTCATGGTTAAAAATAACAGGCATTGAATATCTCTTTGAGCATAGTGAAGTTATTTATTACACTTTGGATGATGTATCAATACACCCAGTCACTACAATGATTAAGGTATCCTTCTTAACTCAGTTGCCGGAGAGGAAAGAAACCGCTAATGGATTTCACTATGATGGCTGTGATCCTCAGAAAACTGAGGATGAATCAACAACATTGTAGTTACTCCACAATATTAACCTAAATGACAGAGTGAAAAGAAGGAAGCCTGTACAGAATACAGATAATCCAAAACATGCTTCCTGTTTGCAGTAGAACACTGGAAATCAACTGCAAACATGTGGCAAAGAAACTTTAACTTTAACTTAACTTTCCCGAATACAAAGTGTTTGGGAAAATGTCCTGACGCCGTACAAAATGTTTGGGGCAAATTCAATACAACACATCACTGAGAACCACTCTTTAGATGTTCAAGCGTGGTGAAGGCTGCATCATGTTGTGGGTATACTTGTCATTGGCAAGGACTAGGGTGTTTTATTAGAATAAAAATAAACAGAATAGAGCTAAGAACAGGTTCAAATCCGAGAGGAAAACCTGGTTCAGTTTGCTTTCCAGAAGACACTGAGAGACAAATTCACCTTCGAGGCAGGACAATAATTTAAAACACAAGGCCCAATATACACTGGAGTTGCTTACTGATACTGGATATTCCTGAGTAGCCTGGTTACAGTTTTGACTTAAATCTGCTTGAAAATCTATGACAAGACATGAAAATGGCTGATCAACAACCAACTTGGCAGAGCTTGAAGAATTAAAAAAAGAATAATGTGCAAACATTGTCCAATCCTGGTATGCAAAGCTCTTAAATACTTACCCAGATAGGCTCACAGCTGTAATTTCTGCCAAATCAAATCAAATTGTATTTTTCACATGCGCCGAATACAACAGGTGTAGATGTCATGCCCTGATCTGTTTCACCTGTCTTTGTGATTGTCTCCACCCACCTCCATGTGTCTCCTGTTTTCCCCATTAGTCCCTGGTGTATTTATCCCTGTTTCCTGTCTCTCTGTGCCAGTTTGTCTTGTTTTGCCATGTCAACCAGCGTTTCTCCTAGCTCCTTTTTTTCCCAGTCTCTGTTTTTTCCTGGCCTTCATTGGTTTGAGCCTTGCCTGTCCTGACGCCGTGTCCACCTGCCTAACCACTCTGCCTGTTCTGACCTTGAACCTTCCTATACCCGTGTACTGCTTGGACTCTGACATGTTCACTGAACCCCTATCTTTCCTGACCTCGAGCCTGCCAATTGCCTGGTACTGTTTTGACTCTGACCTGGTTTATGAACTCTCGCCTGTCCCTGACCTGCCTTTTGCCTACCCCTTTTGGTATAATACATATCGATGCTCAATCATCTGCCTCCTGGGTCTGCATTTGGGTCTCGCCTTGTGCCCTGATAGTAGACCTTCGAGTGAAATGCTTACTTACAAGCCCTTAACCAACAATGCAGTTTTAAGAAAAGGTAGGTGTTAAGAAAGTATTTACTCAATAAACTGAAGTAAACAATAAAACATTTGAAAAATAACTATGAATTAAAGAGCAACAATAAAAGAAGAGTAATGAGGCTATATACAGGGGGTACCGGTTATTTGAGGTAATTGAGATAATATGTACATGCAGGTAGAGTTAAAGTGACTATGCATAGATAATAAACAGAGAGTAGCAACAGTGTAAAAGGGGGGGGGTCAATGCAAATAGTCTGGGTAGACATTTGATTAGCTGTTCAGGAGTCTTATGGCTTGGGGTTAGAAGCTGTTAAGAAACCTTTTGGACAGAGACTTGGCGCTGCGGTACCGCTTGCCATGTGGTTTTTAGGGCCTCCCCCAGTGATTGTAACATGTATTGACCAGGGGTGTGAATACTTATGTAAATTTGATATATCTATTTTCACTATAATTATGGGGTATTGTATGTAGATGGGTGAGAAAAAGGAGGCTGTAAGACAACAAAATGTGGAATAAGACCAGTCTCTCAGTGCACAGCTGTGTGGGCTGATGAGCCTGATTATGACCCCCTCTTCAACAGTCCAAAAGCTATAGATGAGTTATAGACACCTTATGCCCTATGTCCAATATATGTGATAACGTGATTTCAACTCTCTTGAAATATCGACTCTCTTAAAATTTCTCGGCGGATCAAAATATGATCCTGTAAATCCAGGATTATACTTTCATTTTCAGATTGCTCTATATATTGTTGACAGGCATGATAAATCACATGTACGTGAACTCCCTTTCTGTGTGATCTGTGGAAAGTGCAGGGATTCAGCCGGGAGAGAGAGTGAACGCCGCCACCTTTTGTGGGAGAAATCAAGTCTGAAAATGGAGCCCGGGCGAGAGCTCGCCTGTCACAGACCTCAATGCCAGCATTATGTAAATCTTGGACTTTCCCTGATGTAAAGCTGAATAGAAACACGTTAATGACGTGTGTATATATAAAAAGCTCCCTGACTCCTTCAGATTGTAGCCGCAGCTCCAGTAATTACGTTGACAAATTAATGGTAGAGAATTAGTTGTCCATTAACAGTGTATTATGCACTACCCTGGCATATAAAATGACTACCAAATAGTGGAGTGAGAGAGATAGAGAGAGACGGAGGAGAGGGGGAATGAATTCCAGAAGCTCAGATTCTGAGAGAAGGCTTATGATTGACATTTTGTACTGGGAGAAATCCAAGCAGCGTGCATATGTGTAGATGGGTGCACAGCGAAGTTTCTAATGATGTTATAGAGGGCTGGATGTCAACCACAGAGGCTCTGGCTCTCTCTCTGTAACACACACACACACACTCACTTTGAGGCTTTTGTACCAATGACAGTAGGAAACATTTCTATTTCCCTGACAGTTAGTTTAGTATAGGCAGATCTCAGCATTAAGTGAGATGGAGTATATGGCAGCGAAGTCAATTCTACCACCTGGTATTTTTGGTTGTTGCAGATGTCAGTTTATTTGTTAGTACCACTGCCTTGATAGCCAGTGTTGCTGCTCAGAGCTTTTCAAGTTTTAAACATCAATAAATAGAGTTCAAATAAACATGTAGTTATATATTTTCTTCCGAGAAATGTAATGCAGATGTCAAACCCGACTTTCTTTCTGTCTTCATCTCAATCCTTTCCTTCCATTGTTCCCTTTGTTCTCTCTGCTGTTCCTTTATCCAGCGAGACATCGCCGCACAGGGAAGAAAAGATGACGTGCTTTCAGAGCCATCCCTCCGTGTCCCGGTTCGAGTGGCTGTCATGTCTATAGCGCTGCACTGACAGCTCCCACTGTATGGGAACATCCCCAGTCCATGCTGTCTGCTGTCCGTCAATCTGTCTGCTGGCTCTCTCTCTCTGCCTTTCGTCTACAGTTCCTCGTATCACATCTCTCTTATAGTACATTATCACATTATATTCCACTCTCTTACACATCACAGTCACATCAGCCATGACATTAGCTGTATCGCTCCATAATGTTGTCACAACTCCCATTATACTAATCATATATTGTACCAGATTCCCAGCTTGACCTCTCCCCATATTACTTCCATAACCCCTCTCTCTAAAGCAGACGTCACTATGGGCAAACTAAATGCTGTGGTCTAGTGTTATATTACAGCTGTTCTAATTCTCATGAATGACAAACACACAGCGATCAGCAATTTAGAATGGATCCAGGTCTGGTTCAGGGTGTTCAAGTAGAAGGGGCTTGTTGTGTTCTTTAGTAGTATTCTCATAGAAAGGGCTTATTGTGTTCTCTAGTAGTATTCACATGGACAGGGCTTGTTGTGTTCTCTAGTACTATTCACCTAGAAGGGGCTTGTTGTGTTCTTTAGAGGGGGGGGGGGGGTCAATTCAAATAGTCTGGGTAGCCATTTGGTTAGCTGTTCAGGAGTCTTATGGCTTGGGGTTAGAGAAACCATGTTGTGCGGTAGCAGAAAATACAGTCCATGACATGGGTGGCTGGAATCTGGCAATTTTTAGAGCCTTCCCCAGTGATTGACCAGGGGTGTGAATACTTATGTAAATTCGATATATCTGTTTTCACTGTAATTATGGGGTATTGTATGTAGATGGGTGAGAAAAAGCAGGCAACAAAAAACACAACAAGATGTGGAATAAGACCAGTCTCTCAGTGCACAGCTGTGTGGGCTGATGAGCCTAATTATGACCCCCTCTTCAACAGTCCAACAGCTATAGATGAGTTATAGACACCTTATGCCCTATGTCCAATATATGTGATAACGTGATATCAACTCTCTTGAAATATCGACTCTCTTAAAATTTCTCGTCGGATAAAAATATGATCCTGTAAATCCAGGATTATACTTTCATTTTCAGATTGCTCTATATATTGTTGACAGGGGCTTGTTTTGTTCTTTAGTAGTATTCAGATAGACAGGGCTTGTTGTGTTTTCTAGTAATATTCACATAGAGGAGGCTTGTTGTGTTCTCTAGTAGTATTGACATAGGGGCTTGTTGTGTTCTCTAGTAGTATTCACATAGAAGGGGCTTGTTGGCTTCTCTAGTAGTTTTCACCTAGAAGGGGCTTGTTGTGTTCTTTAGTAGTATTCACATAAACAGGATTGTTGTGTTCTCTAGTAATATTCACATATAAGGGGCTTGTTGTGTTCTTTAGTAGTATTCACATAGAAGGGGCTTGTTTTGTTCTTTAGTAGTATTCACATAGAAGGGGCTTGTTGTGTTCTCTAGTAGTATTCACATAGAAGGGGCTTGTTGTGTTCTCTAGTAGTATTCACATAGAAGGGGCTTGTTGTGTTCTCTAGTAGTATTCACATAAACAGGATTGTTGTGTGCTCTAGTAATATTCACATATAAGGGGCTTGTTGTGTTCTTTAGTAGTATTCACATAGAAGGGGCTTGTTGTGTTCTTTAGTAGTATTCACATAGAATGGGCTTGTTGTGTTCTCTTGTAGAATTCACCTAGAAGGGGCTTGTTGTGTTCTTTAGTAATATTCACATAAACAGGATTGATGTGTTCTCTAGTAATATTCACATATAAGGGGCTTGTTGTGTTCTTTAGTAGTATTCACATAGAATGGGCTTGTTGTGTTCTCTAGTAGTATTGACATAGGGCTTGTTGTGTTCTCTAGTAATATTCACATAGAAGGGGCTTGTTTTGTTCTTTAGTAGTATTCACATAGAAGGGGCTTGTTGTGTTCTCTAGTAATATTCACATAGAGGAGGCTTGTTGTGTTCTCTAGTATTATTGACATACGGGCTTGTTGTGTTGTCTAGTAGTATTCACATAGAAGGGGCTTGTTGGCTTCTCTAGTAGAATTCACCTAGAAGGGGCTTGTTGTGTTCTTTAGTAATATTCACATAAACAGGATTGTTGTGTTCTCTAGTAATATTCACATATAAGGGGCTTGTTGTGTTCTTTAGTAGTATTCGCATAGAATGGGCTTGTTGTGTTCTCTTGTAGAATTCACATCGACGGGGCTCATTGTGTTCTCTAGTAGTATTCACATAGAAGGGGCTTATTATGTTCTCTAGTAGTTTTCACCTAGAAGGGGCTTGTTGTGTTCTCTAGTAGTATTCACATAGACGGGATTGTTGTGTTCTCTAGTAATATTCACATATAAGGGGCTTGTTGTGTTCTCTAGTAGTATTCACATAGAACGGCCTTGTTGTGTTCTCTAGTAGTATTCACATAGAAGGGGCTTGTTGTGTTCTCTAGTAGTATTCACATAGAAGGGGCTTGTTGTGTTCTCTAGTAGTATTCACATAGAAGGGGCTTGTGTTCTCTAGTAGTATTCACATAGACAGGGCTTGTTGTGTTCTCTAGTAGTATTCACATAGAAGGGGCTTGTTGTGTTCTCTAGTATTATTCACATAGAAGGGGCTTGTTGTGTTCTCTAGTAGTATTCACATAGAAGGGGATTATTATGTTCTCTAGTAGTTTTCACCTAGAAGGGGCTTGTTGTGTTCTTTAGTAGTATTCACATAGACGGGGCTTGTTGTGTTCTCTAGTAATATTCACATAGAAGGGGCTTGTTGTGTTCTCTAGTATTATTCACATAGAAGGGGCTTGTTGTGTTCTCTAGTAGTATTCACATAGAAGGGGCTTGTTGTGTTCTCTAGTAGTATTCACATAGAAGGGGCTTGTGTTCTCTAGTAGTATTCACATAGACAGGGCTTGTTGTGTTCTCTAGTAGTATTCACATAGAAGGGGCTTGTTGTGTTCTCTAGTATTATTCACATAGAAGGGGCTTGTTGTGTTCTCTAGTAGTATTCACATAGAAGGGGATTATTATGTTCTCTAGTAGTTTTCACCTAGAAGGGGCTTGTTGTGTTCTTTAGTAGTATTCACATAGACGGGGCTTGTTGTGTTCTCTAGTAATATTCACATAGAAGGGGCTTGTTGTGTTCTCTAGTATTATTCACATAGAAGGGGCTTGTTGTGTTCTCTAGTAGTATTCACATAGAAGGGGATTATTATGTTCTCTAGTAGTTTTCACCTAGAAGGGGCTTGTTGTGTTCTTTAGTAGTATTCACATAGACGGGGCTTGTTGTGTTCTCTAGTAATATTCACATAGAAGGGGCTTGTTGTGTTCTCTAGTTGTATTCACATAGAAGGGGCTTGTTGTGTTCTCTAGTAATATTCACATAGAAGGGGCTTGTTGTGTTCTTTAGTAGTATTCACATAGACGGGGCTTGTTGTGTTCTCTAGTAATATTCACATAGAAGGGGCTTGTTGTGTTCTTTAGTAGTATTCACATAGACGGGGCTTGTTGTGTTCTCTAGTAATATTCACCTAGAAGGGGCTTGTTGTGTTCTTTAGTAGTATTCACATAGACGGGGCTTGTTGTGTTCTCTAGTAATATTCACATAGAAGGGGCTTGTTGTGTTCTTTAGTAGTATTCACATAGACGGGGCTTGTTGTGTTCTCTAGTAATATTCACATAGAAGGGGCTTGTTGTGTTCTCTAGTTGTATTCACATAGAAGGGGCTTGTTGTGTTCTTGTAACGCTTGTCGTCTGGGGAAGAAGAGGAGGACCAAGGTGCTGTGTGGTAAGTGTTCATATTATTTCATGAAATATGCAACACTAGACAAAACAACAAACACGACAAACAAACAGCCCTGAAAGGTGAAACAAAAAGACTAAACAGGAAACAACCACCCACAAAACACAATGGAAAACAGGCTACCTAAATATGGTTCTCAATCAGGGACAACAATTGAGAGCTGCCTCTGATTGAGAACCATACCAGGCCAAACACAGAAATAGAAAATCATAGACAAACTAAAATAGACAACCCACCCAACTCATGCCCTGACCATACTAAAACAAAAGACAAAACAAAGGAACTAAGGTCAGAATGTGACAGTTCTTTAGTAGTATTCACCTAGAATGGGCTTGTTGTGTTCTGTAATAGTATTCATATAGAAGGGGCTTGTTGTGTTCTTTAGTAGTATTCACCTAGAAGGAAACAAAAAAAGAAGCAGGGGCTATTTGGCCAGCCCCCTCTGCTCCTGTCCAATCAATGGGATTCTGTCAGTTATTTAGGACCCCGCTGTAGTAGTAGGAATGCCTTGAGGGACAAGGGAGCCACACAAATGAAAGGCGTCATTTCAACTCTTTGCCTCCTCTTCATTCATCCAGACTGTTGACAAAGATGTGCTAGGGAAAAAGTCAGTTGCTCAAGGCCTCGTTCAGAGAAGCCACTAACACTGGGATGGGGGGAATGTCCTTCAGAGGGCCACACAACAAGAAGACATAGGTCACTGTAATACTAGGTGAGGGAGCCCTGGTATCTCAAATAGACATGGACGGAATACTCCATTATGGTATATTGAAAGCTGCACTTGCATTGCACTGGATGTCATATAGGAAGAGGGATAACATGCTGGTATAACATAAGAGATGCATACCACCTGCATCATATCCTTACATCCAGTACTCACTCAGACTTAAATTGTCCAAAATACTTTCTTTAAACTAAATTCTTAATCCAGGACAATTTTTTATATTTCATCGTGTGTGCCAAACCTATCTGTCTGCATTCCAAGTGGAGGTCATATTGTTTGTTTTCAATCTCGATGACAGTTTGGCAACACAGCTTAGGCAGAGGCCTCTGAAATTTATGGACATGGCATATGGGATTTGGAATTAAATGACATCCATAATGGTAAACATTGACGGATGGAATTGGTTTGTTTCCATTGGGGTGAGATTGGTACACTTGCGATAAGTGGTCCATTGCAGTAAAGACATTGCAGTGTCCTGTTGGAGAATACTACTAATAATGCCCTTAAACAGGACCCTTTGTGCGACCTGCTATTCTCAGGCTGCAAAATTAGGCTTCCCTTTTCCCTTCTTTCTTTGGCCTCTCCTTTCTATTTCGGTAAACTACCATGTGAAGTGGTTCATTACTGCTCCTTGCCACTTCAGGCAGTGGCCCGGGCCATTCCCAGCACTCCAGCTCTGTAACTCCCAGCTGAAGGAAAACATGGCACACAAAGGTCTTGTTACCACTTCCTATGTGAAATTAGCAGCTTTCATTCTTGAAGGTACAACTCAAATTACCTATCATTGAGGAGGATGCGCACATAGCCCACAATGTGGCCCCATCTCGCCACTGGCATTCTGCAGGGCCCTTGGTACCTCACTAATTAAGACTAAGATGCTTTACTCTCCTCCTGCGTATCTCATGCTAAGACACTATTCCCACTTTTCCTCTTCTCCAGAACACTGAGACACAGAAGAGCTGCTTGGAGATGTAATGGTATAATTCCTCCTATGCTGTTACCACCTTCAAGACCTCTGGGCTCCGCCCGCTTCAAATGCATTGTTCGCTTCTTGAGAATTCTTCCTCCTGTCCAAAGGTGGCTGGAGAAGGGAACAGCAGGCTATAGAACAGGATAGGCTGGGATGGTTCTAAAGGGAACGGATGAGAGGGGTGGAGGGATGGGGTGGTTAAATCCTTGGGTGTGACTAATGATTGAGAAAAGGAAACATATTGTTGACAATGGTTAGCCTACTACAAACCACTATACTACTTCACACTACCTAGCCTACTACAAACCACTATACTACTTCACACTACCTAGCCTACTACAAAACACTATACAACTTCACAATACCTAGCCTACTACAAACCACTATACTACTTCACACTACCTAGCCTACTACAAACCACTATACTACTTCACACTACCTAGCCTACTACAAACCACTATACTACTTCACACTACCTAGCCTACTACAAACCACTATACTACTTCACACTACCTAGCCTACTACAAACCACTCAGTGGTGGGCCGTCAGGGCCAGCAAGGCCTTCTCTGCTGGCCTAAACATCATCAGAATATATATATTTTTTAAATATATTTTCCCACAAATATGTATTAAATTATTTCCCAGAGTAAGAGTTATACTCTTCATTTCATAGCTTTCCTCTTGGTTGCACTGCTTCCAGCCCCAGGTTGAGATTTGGAGGGCTGGTCTTTATGTTAGATCTTTTATCCAATCATATTCAGCCATCATGTGTTGCCAGGGGTCTAAAATCTGCCCTCAGGCCTTCAGAATCAACAGTGCGGGCGCTTGTAGCTTAAAGTGAATGGAAATGAAAATTTAGTGTCAACCAATCATAGAGTTGGCTATTTTACGCCTGCTGGCTGGCTCCAGTGTTACACAGGAGCCAGCTAGCAGGCGTAGTGCGTGCATGTCTTTTGATTGGATTACCAATATTGAGAGGCAGGTCCTATATGGGCAGGTATATGCAAACCTCAGAACTAGGAAACTGAATTTGATAAACTAATTAATTTTGCGTACTACTAAGCTGTTTTTTTAACCCACAATGGCGGAAGGAGGAGAAGATATCTATTTGGTCGAGGATATAATTATAACGCCATTCTCAAGACAAACTTTTCAAGAAAAGTTAGACATTGTCAGGAGAGGTCGCCCGACGCTACAAAGCCTGTCACAGGCGGGAAAGGGGTTCGTTCGCCACTTTCAAACTTCCAACTACGAGCGCTATCAATGGCTCACAGGCTCCGAGAAGCACTGCAAACTGTACTGCTGGGAATGCCTATTATTTGCAAGTGATAGATTTGGTGTTTGGAGCCACACTGGCTTTGCAAACTTGAGTTGTCTAACCAAGGCAGCAATGAGACACGGCTGGGCACTTACAAGCAATGGTGCTTTTGAAAACTTTTGGGGACACCTGAGTGGATCTACAGGGCAACGGGAGCTGCACAATGAAAAGGTATTGTACTCTTCCCCTGCAATTCTATGAATAAAAATGTCAATTTCAAGGTGACGCAACGCCTGGTTTTATACTGCGTTTCTGTCTAAATGTATAGTGTCTAGCCATGGCATCATAATGATGGTAATAAGAGGTGGATTAATTTGGGTGGGACTGTGTAGGACCTCACTGAAGGCCCATCCCCCAGGCCCACGGCACGCCACTGAAACCACTATACTACTTCACACTACCTAGCCTACTACAAACCACTATACAACTTCACACTACCTAGCCTACTACAAACCACTATACTACTTCACACTACCTAGCCTACTATAAACCACTATACTACTTCACACTACCTACCCTACTACAAACCACTATACAACTTCACACTACCTAGCCCACTACAAACAACTATACTACTTCACACTACCTAGCGTACTACGAACCACTACACTACTTCACCCCACCAACCTACTACAAACCACTATACTACTTCACACAACCTAGTCTACTACAAACCACTATACTACTCCACACTACCTAGTCTACTACAAACCACTATACTACTTCACACTACCTAGCATACTACGAACCACTATACTACTTCACACTACCTACCCTACTACAAACCACTATACTACTTCACACAACCTAGTCCACTACAAACCACTATACTACTTCACACTACCTAGCCTACTACAAACCACTATACTACTTCACACTGCCTAGCCTACTACAAACCACTATACTCCTTCACACTACCTAGCCTCCTACGAACCACTATACTACTTCACACTACCAACCTACTACCAACCACTACACAACTTCACACTACCTAGCCTACTACAAACCACTACACTACTTCACACTATCGAGCCTACTACAAACCACTATACTCTTTCACACTACCTAGCCTACTACAAACCACTATACTACTTCACACTACCAACCTACTACCAACCACTACAGAACTTCACACTACCTAGCCTACTACAAACCACTATACTACTTCACACTACCTAGTCTACTACAAACCACTATACTACTTCACACTACCTAGCCTACTACAAACCACTATACTACTTCACACTACCTAGCCTACTACAAACCACTATACTACTTCACACTACCTAGCCTACTACAAACCACTACGTCATTTCCGGTCACAACTTGCAGGCCTGTTTTCGAGTTGCTGTGCGTTTTGTTGCCAACCTATTTTGCTACCTGACAACTTTACAGTTTTCACTTTTTAATTACCGTTCATATATATATATTTTTTTTCCTCAACTTTTTCACTCCGGACGCTTTATTTGGACACGATTCGTCAGGACCTCCAACAGCCGAAGCTAAGTAGTAACATTAACATGATGCCTTCTAATTGCAGCCGCTGTACTCGCCTTACGGCGAGGATAGCTGTACTGCAAGCCCGGCTTCAGACGCAATCGCTAGGCAAGGGTAATTTCAGTGTAGGAAAGGATGAAACAGCGTCTGTGCCACCAGTAAGTACAGATAGTAGTATAAATCCCCTGGCACAGTCCCCGCAGCCGGACAACTTTCTCACGATTTCTGGAAGGAAATGCTGTAGGAACGCTCAACCGGTGTCGCTCATTCAGCCGACAGAAACTTCTAACCGGTTTTCCCCATTAAGCAGCAGGTCGGTGTCAGAGGCCGAGTCTTCTCTTGTCTCTACTCCTCCCGGTACAGGGTCTGAGACTCCGAAGCTTCCCACCATTAGCTCTGACAAATTGAAAACTCTAGTCATTGGCGACTCCATTACCCGCAGTATTAGACTTAAAGCGAATCATCCAGCGATCATACACTGTTTACCCGGGGGCAGGGCTACCGACTGAGTCTCACAACTCAATCGCTGGTTGAAAACTGTTTTCTGCCCCTCCCAAAAGATAGAATTTGTAGATAATTGGCCCTCTTTCTGGGACTCACCCACAAACAGGACCAAGCCTGACCTGCTGAGGAGTGACGGACTCCATCCTAGCTGGAGGGGTGCTCTCATCTTATCTACCAACATAGACAGGGCTCTAACTCCTCTAGCTCCACAATGAAATAGGGTGCAGGCCAGGCAGCAGGCTGTTAGCCAGCCTGCCAGCATAGTGGAGTCTGCCACTAGCACAGTCCGTGTAGTCAGCTCAGCTATCACCATTGAGACCTGTCTGTGCCTCGACCTAGGTTGGGCAAAACTAAACATGGCGGTGTTCGCCTTAGCAATCTCACTAGGATAAAGACCACCTCCATTCCTGTCATTACTGAAAGAGATCATGATACCTCACATCTCAAAATAGGGCTACTTAATGTTAGATCCCTTACTTCAAAGGCAATTATAGTCAATTAACTAATCACTGATCATAATCTTGATGTGATTGGCCTGACTGAAACATGGTTTAAGCATGATGAATTTACTGTTTTAAATGAGGCCTCACCTCCTGGCTACACTAGTGACCATATCCCCCGTGCATCCCGCAAAGGCGGAGGTGTTGCTAACATTTACGATAGCAAACTTCAATTTACAAAAAAAAAAGACGTTTTCGTCTTTTGAGCTTCTAGTCATGAAATCTATGCAGCCTACTCAATTACTTTTTATAGCTACTGTTTACAGGCCTCCTGGGCCATATACAGCGTTTCTCACTGAGTTCCCTGAATTCCTATCGGACCTTGTAGTCATAGCAGATAATATTCTAATCTTTGGTGACTTTAATATTCACATGGAAAAGTCCACAGACCCACTCCAAAAGGCTTTCGGAGCCATCATCGACTCAGTGGGTTTTGTCCAACATGTCTCTGGACCCACTCACTGTCACAGTCATACGCTGGACCTAGTTTTGTCCCATGGAATAAATGTTGTGGATCTTAATGTTTTTCCTCATAATCCTGGACTATGGGACCACCATTTTATTACGTTTGCAATTGCAACAAATAATCTGCTCAGACCCCAACCAAGGAACATCAAAAGTCGTGCTATAAATTCACAGACAACACAAAGATTCCTTGATGCCCTTCCAGACTCCCTCTGCCTACCCAAGGACGCCAGAGGACAAAAATCAGTTAACCACCTAACTGAGGATCTCAATTTAACCTTGCGCAATACCCTAGATGCAGTTGCACCCCTAAAAACTAAAAGAAATTCTCATAAGAAACTAGCTCCCTGGTACACAGAAAATACCCGAGCTCTGAAGCAAGCTTCCAGAAAATTGGAACGGAAATGGCGCCACACCAAACTGGAAGTCTTCCGTGCTTCTACACCTGCATTGCTTGCTGTTTGGGGTTTTAGGCTGGGTTTCTGTACAGCACTTTGAGATATCAGCTGATGTACGAAGGGCTATATAAATACATTTGATTTGATTTGATTTGATTTAGCTTGGAAGGACGGTACCGTGCAGTACCGAAGAGCCCTTACTGCTGCTCGATCAACCTATTTTTCTAACTTAATTGAGGAAAATAAGAACAATCCGAAATTCCTTTTTGATACTGTCGCAAAGCTAACTAAAAAGCAGCATTCCCCAAGAGAGGATGACTTTCACTTTAGCAGTGATAAATTCATGAACTTCTTTGAGGAAAAGATTATGATTATTAGAAAGCAAATTATGCACGGTGTCACTTCCGGGTTGGAGTGAGCGGTCGCATCCGCACTTCGGACCGCAGGTAGTATAACTTTTCATTACATTTCATTACATTTCATTATAGTACAACGGTTTGATTTGTCTAATCTTAGCAATTTCTTCTTAGCTAGCTACATAGCCGTCTTTGTATCAAAGATAATTGCGTAATTATCGTATTTCGTCGTCCTAACGTAGTCTACACTGCTATCTGCCCAGCAGCTAGCCAGCTAGCAAACGTCCACCGTCTACCGAATAGCAGCACTGTAGAAACTATTACACTCAACTGAACGACTTGATTAGTGTAGTGTTAGCTAGCTACATAGTTGTCTTTGCTGTCTTCGTATCCAAGATAATTGTGTAGTTTAGAGTGTGTAGTTTTAGAGTGATTATCTTAATTTACCGAGGTTTAGCTAGCCAGCTATTTGTCGTCCTTAACGTAGGAGACACTGCTAGCTAGCCAACAGCTAGCCAACGTCTACCGAATAGAACTTCCGCACTCAACAACCCGGTCGCATTCCGCTTCGCTCCACAGGTAGTATCACATTTTCATTTCATTACAGTACAACGGTTTGATTTGTTTGATCGTAGCTAGCTACATAGCTAGCTACATAGCCGCCTTTGTATCAAAGATAATTGTGTAGTCTAGAGCGATTTTCTAGGTTAGCTAGCCAGCTATTGTCGTTCTTTTAACGCAACGTAACGTAATCAACACTGCTAGCTAGCCAGCTAGCCCCCGAATAGCAGCACTGTAGAAACTATCACACTCAACGGAACGACTTGATTAGTGTAGTGTCAACAACGCAGCCACTGCCAGCTAGCCTACAAAGTCAACAACGCAGCCACTGCCAGCTAGCCTACTTCAGCAGTACTGTATCATTTTAATCATTTTAGTCAATAAGATTCTTGCTACGTAAGCTTAACTTTCTGAACATTCGAGACGTGTAGTCCACTTGTCATTCCAATCTCCTTTGCATTAGCGTAGCCTCTTCTGTAGCCTGTCAACTATGTGTCTGTCTATCCCTGTTCTCTCCTCTCTGCACAGACCATACAAACGCTCCACACCGCGTGGCCGCGGCCACCCTAATCTGGTGGTCCCAGCGCGCACGACCCACGTGGAGTTCCAGGTCTCCGGTAGCCTCTGGAACTGCCGATCTGCGGCCAACAAGGCAGAGTTCATCTCAGCCTATGCCTCCCTCCAGTCCCTCGACTTCTTGGCACTGACGGAAACATGGATCACCACAGATAACACTGCTACTCCTACTGCTCTCTCTTCGTCCGCCCACGTGTTCTCGCACACCCCGAGAGCTTCTGGTCAGCGGGGTGGTGGCACCGGGATCCTCATCTCTCCCAAGTGGTCATTCTCTCTTTCTCCCCTTACCCATCTGTCTATCGCCTCCTTTGAATTCCATGCTGTCACAGTTACCAGCCCTTTCAAGCTTAACATCCTTATCATTTATCGCCCTCCAGGTTCCCTCGGAGAGTTCATCAATGAGCTTGATGCCTTGATAAGCTCCTTTCCTGAGGACTGCTCACCTCTCACAGTTCTGGGCGACTTTAACCTCCCCACGTCTACCTTTGACTCATTCCTCTCTGCCTCCTTTCCACTCCTCTCCTCTTTTGACCTCACCCTCTCACCTTCCCCCCCTACTCACAAGGCAGGCAATACGCTCGACCTCATCTTTACCAGATACTGTTCTTCCACTAACCTCATTGCAACTCCCCTCCAAGTCTCCGACCACTACCTTGTATCCTTTTCCCTCTCGCTCTCATCCAACACTTCCCACACTGCCCCTACTCGGATGGTATCGCGCCGTCCCAACCTTCGCTCTCTCTCCCCCGCTACTCTCTCCTCTTCCATCCTATCATCTCTTCCCTCTGCTCAAACCTTCTCCAACCTATCTCCTGATTCTGCCTCCTCAACCCTCCTCTCCTCCCTTTCTGCATCCTTTGACTCTCTATGTCCCCTATCCTCCAGGCCGGCTCGGTCCTCCCCTCCCGCTCCGTGGCTCGACGACTCATTGCGAGCTCACAGAACAGGGCTCCCGGCAGCCGAGCGGAAATGGAGGAAAACTCGCCTCCCTGCGGACCTGGCATCCTTTCACTCCCTCCTCTCTACATTTTCCTCTTCTGTCTCTGCTGCTAAAGCCACTTTCTACCACTCTAAATTCCAAGCATTTGCCTCTAACCCTAGGAAGCTCTTTGCCACCTTCTCCTCCCTCCTGAATCCTCCTCCCCCTCCCCCTCCTCCCTCTCTGCAGATGACTTCGTCAACCATTTTGAAAAGAAGGTCGACGACATCCGATCCTCGTTTGCAAAGTCAAACGACACCGCTGGTTCTGCTCACACTGCCCTACCCTGTGCTCTGACCTCTTTCTCCCCTCTCTCTCCAGATGAAATCTCGCGTCTTGTGACGGCCGGCCGCCCAACAACCTGCCCGCTTGACCCTATCCCCTCCTCTCTTCTCCAGACCATTTCCGGAGACCTTCTCCCTTACCTCACCTCGCTCATCAACTCATCCCTGACCGCTGGCTACGTCCCTTCCGTCTTCAAGAGAGCGAGAGTTGCACCCCTTCTGTAAAAACCTACACTCGATCCCTCCGATGTCAACAACTACAGACCAGTATCCCTTCTTTCTTTTCTCTCCAAAACTCTTGAACGTGCCGTCCTTGGCCAGCTCTCCCGCTATCTCTCTCAGAATGACCTTCTTGATCCAAATCAGTCAGGTTTCAAGACTAGTCATTCAACTGAGACTGCTCTTCTCTGTATCACGGAGGCGCTCCGCACTGCTAAAGCTAACTCTCTCTCCTCTGCTCTCATCCTTCTAGACCTATCGGCTGCATTCGATACTGTGAACCATCAGATCATCCTCTCTACCCTCTCCGAGTTGGGCATCTCCGGCGCGGCCCACGCTTGGATTGCGTCCTACCTGACAGGTCGCTCCTACCAGTTGGCGTGGCGAGAATCCGTCTCCTCACCACGTGCTCTCACCACTGGTGTCCCCCAGGGCTCTGTTCTAGGCCCTCTCCTATTCTCGCTATACACCAAGTCACTTGGCTCTGTCATAACCTCACATGGTCTCTCCTATCATTGCTATGCAGACGACACACAATTAATCTTCTCCTTTCCCCCTTCTGATGACCAGGTGGCGAATCGCATCTCTGCATGTCTGGCAGACATATCAGTGTGGATGACGGATCACCACCTCAAGCTGAACCTCGGCAAGACGGAGCTGCTCTTCCTCCCGGGGAAGGACTGCCCGTTCCATGATCTCGCCATCACGGTTGACAACTCCATTGTGTCCTCCTCCCAGAGCGCTAAGAACCTTGGCGTGATCCTGAACAACACCCTGTCGTTCTCAACTAACATCAAGGCGGTGGCCCGTTCCTGTAGGTTCATGCTCTACAACATCCACAGAGTACGACCCTGCCTCGCACAGGAAGCGGCGCAGGTCCTAATCCAGGCACTTGTCATCTCCCGTCTGGATTACTGCAACTCGCTGTTGGCTGGGCTACCTGCCTGTGCCATTAAACCCCTACAACTCATCCAGAACGCCGCAGCCCGTCTGGTGTTCAACCTTCCCAAGTTCTCTCACGTCACCCCGCTCCTCCGCTCTCTCCACTGGCTTCCAGTTGAAGCTCGCATCCGCTAAAGACCATGGTGCTTGCCTACGGAGCTGTGAGGGGAACGGCACCTCAGTACCTCCAGGCTCTGATCAGGCCCTACACCCAAACAAGGGCACTGCGTTCATCCACCTCTGGCCTGCTCGCCTCCCTACCACTGAGGAAGTACAGTTCCCGCTCAGCCCAGTCAAAACTTTTCGCTGCTCTGGCCCCCCAATGGTGGAACAAACTCCCTCACGACGCCAGGACAGCGGAGTCAATCACCACCTTCCGGAGACACCTGAAACCCCACCTCTTTAAGGAATACCTAGGATAGGATAAAGTAATCCTTCTCACCCCCTCCCCCCCTTAAAAGATTTAGATGCACTATTGTAAAGTGGCTGTTCCACTGGATGTCATAAGGTGAATGCACCAATTTGTAAGTCGCTCTGGATAGGAGCGTCTGCTAAATGACTTAAATGTAAATGTAAATGTTATGGACTCCTCTTTAAACCTGCGTATTCCTCCAAACCTCAGTTGTCCTGAGTCTGCACAACTCTGCCAGGACCTAGGATCAAGAGAGACGCTCAAGTGTTTTAGTACTATATCTCTTGACACAATGATGAAAATAATCATGGCCTCTAAACCTTCAAGCTGCATACTGGACCCTATTCCAACTAAACTACTGAAAGAGCTGCTTCTTGTGCTTGGCCCTCCTATGTTGAACATAATAAATGGCTCTCTATCCACTGGATGTGTACCAAACTCACTAAAAGTGGCAGTAATAAAGCCTCTCTTGAAAAAGCCAAACCTTGACCCAGAAAATATAAAAAACTATCGGCCTATATCGAATCTTCCATTCCTCTCAAAAATTTTAGAGAGGGCTGTTGCGCAGCAACTCACTGCCTTCCTGAAGACAAACAATGTATACGAAATGCTTCAGTCTGGTTTTAGACCCCATCATAGCACTGAGACGGCACTTGTGAAGGTGGTAAATTACATTTTAATGGCATCGGACCGAGGCTCTGCATCTGTCCTCGTGCTCCTAGACCTTAGTGCTGCTTTTGATACCATCGATCACCACATTCTATTGGAGAGATTGGAAACCCAAATTGGTCTACACGGACATGTTCTGGCCTGGTTTAGATCTTATCTGTCGGAAAGATATCAGTTTGTCTCTGTGAATGGTTTGTCCTCTGACAAATCAACTGTAAATTTAGGTGTTCCTCAAGGTTCCGTTTTAGGACCACTATTGTTTGCACTATATATTTTACCTCTTGGGGATGTTATTCGAAAACATAATGTAAACTTTCACTGCTATGCGGATGACACACAGCTGTACATTTCAATGAAACATGGTGAAGCCCCAAAATTGCCCTCGCTAGAAGCATGTGTTTCAGACATAAGGAAGTGGATGGCTGCAAACTTTCTACTATTAAACTCGGACAAAACAGAGATGCTTGTTCTAGGTCCCAAGAAACAAAGAGATCTTCTGTTGAATCTGACAATTAATCTTGATGGTTGTACAGTCGTCTCAAATAAAACTGAAGGACCTCTGCGTTACTCTGGACCCTGATCTCTCTTTTGAAGAACATATCAAGACCATTTCGAGGACAGCTTTTTTCCATCTACGTAACATTGCAAAAATCAGAAACTTTCTGTCCAAAAATGATGCAGAAAAATTAATCCATGCTTTTGTCACTTCTAGGTTAGACTACTGCAATGCTCTATTTTCCGGCTACCCGGATAAAGCACTAAATAAACTTCAGTTAGTGCTAAATACGGCTGCTAGAATCCTGACTAGAACCAAAAAATTTGATCATATTACTCCAGTGCTAGCCTCTCTACACTGGCTTCCTTTCAAAGCAAGGGCTGATTTCAAGGTTTTACTGCTAACCTACAAAGCATTACATGGGCTTGCTCCTACCTATCTCTCTGATTTGGTCCTGCCGTACATACCTACACGTACGCTACGGTCACAAGACGCAGGCCTCCTAATTGTCCCTAGAATTTCTAAGCAAACAGCTGGAGGCAGGGCTTTCTCCTATAGAGCTCCATTTTTATGGAACGGTCTGCCTACCCATGTCAGAGACGCAAACTCGGTCTCAACCTTTAAGTCTTTACTGAAGACTCATCTCTTCAGTGGGTCATATGATTGAGTGTAGTCTGGCCCAGGAGTGGGAAGGTGAACGGAAAGGCTCAGGAGCAACGAACCGCCCTTGCTGTCTCTGCCTGGCCGGTTCCCCTCTTTCCACTGGGATTCTCTGCCTCTAACCCTATTACAGGGGCTGAGTCACCGGCTTACTGGGGCTCTCTCATGCCGTCCCTGGAGGGGGTGCGTCACCTGAGTGGGTTGATTCACTGTTGTGGCCATCCTGTCTGGGTTGGCGCCCCCCCCTTGGGTTGTGCCGTGGCGGAGATCTTTGTGGGCTATACTCAGCCTTGTCTCAGGATGGTAAGATGGTGGTTGAAGATATCCCTCTAGTGGTGTGGGGGCTGTGCTTTGGCAAAGTGGGTGGGGTTATATCCTTCCTGTTTGGCCCTGTCCGGGGGTGTCCTCGGATGGGGCCACAGTGTCTCCTGACCCCTCCTGTCTCAGCCTCCAGTATTTATGCTGCAGTAGTTTATGTGTCGGGGGGCTGGGGTCAGTTTGTTATATCTGGAGTACTTCTCCTGTCCTATTCGGTGTCCTGTGTGAATTTAAGTATGCTCTCTCTAATTCTCTCTTTCTCTCTCTCGGAGGACCTGAGACCTAGGACTACCTGACATGATGACTCCTTGTTGTCCACCAGTCCACCTGGCCATGCTGCTGTTCCAGTTTCAACTGACCTGAGCCCTAGGACCATGCCCCAGGACTACCTGACATGATGACTCCTTGCTGTCCCCAGTCCACCTGACCATGCTGCTGCTCCAGTTTCAACTGTTCTGCCTTATTATTATTCGACCATGCTGGTCATTTATGAACATTTGAACATCTTGGCCATGTTCTGTTATAATCTCCACCCGGCACAGCCAGAAGAGGACTGGCCACCCAACATAGCCTGGTTCCTCTCTAGGTTTCTTCCTAGGTTTTGGCTTTTCTAGGGAGTTTTTCCTAGCCACCGTGCTTCTACACCTGCATTGCTTGCTGTTTGGGGTTTTAGGCTGGGTTTCTGTACAGCACTTTGAGATATCAGCTGATGTACGAAGGGCTATATAATTACATTTGATTTGAAATTTGATTTGATATACTACTTCACACTACCTAGTCTACTACAGACTACTATACTACTTCACACTACCAACCTACTACAAACCACTATACTCCTTCACACTACCTAGCCTACTACAAACCACTATACTACTTCACACTACCTAGCCTACTACAAACCACTATACTACTTCACACTACCTAGTCTACTACAAACCACTACACTACTTCACACTACCAACCTACTACAAACCACTATACTCCTTCACACTACCTAGCCCACTACAAACCACTATACTACTTCACACTACCTAGCCTACTACAAACCACTATACTACTTCACACTACCTAGCCTACTACAAACCACTATACTACTTCACACTACCAACCTACTACAAACCACTATACTCCTTCACACTACCTAGCCCACTACAAACCACTATACTACTTCACACTACCTAGCCCACTACAAACCACTATACTACTTCACACTACCTAGCCTACTACAAACCACTATGCTACTTCACACTACCTAGCCTACTACAAACCACAATAATACAACAATACATTTCACTGGTGAGCAACCAAATAAAGATAGACACCTGTATGAGAAGAAACTTAAAATAATGTAAATGGTTACAGTTAACAGGGTGGATAATAACCGTAGTGAATGCATACAGTACTGTCATTGGATATGGATATAAAGTGAATGCATACAGTACTGTCATTGGATATGGATATAAAGTGAATGCATACAGTACTGTCATTGGATATGGATATAAAGTGAATGCATACAGTACTGTCATTGGATATGGATATAAAGTGAATGCATACAGTACTGTCATTGGATATGGATATAAAGTGAATGCATACAGTACTGTCATTGGATATGGATATAAAGTGAATGCATACAGTACTGTCATTGGATATGGATATAAAGTGAATGCATACAGTACTGTCATTGGACATGGATATAAAGTGAATGCATACAGTACTGTCATTGGATATGGATATAAAGTGAATGCATACAGTACTGTCATTGGATATGGATATAAAGTGAATGCATACAGTACTGTCATTGGATATGGATATAAAGTGAATGCATACAGTACTGTCATTGGATATGGATATAAAGTGAATGCATACAGTACTGTCATTGGATATGGATATAAAGTGAATGCATATTGCCATCAGAACTGCATGTATAGCGAATGTATATTACCAGAATGATTCTGTATTGTGCACTGTTTACAGTAGAAATTGTTTTCTTGTATTACATTTGCACTCTGCCCCCTAATATACTACAATAGAGTAGATTGTCTCGTCAACAAAGATTAAGGGTGTTAGTGTACTATAATGTTTGGGAGGAAAGACCACACCTGAAACAATTTAAGACTTCTCCCCTTCCCGCTAATCAAACAATTTACTACTCCTCCCCTCTCTCTAATCAAACAATTTACTACTCCTCCCCTCTCTCTAATCAAACAATTTACAACTCCTCCCCTCCCTCTAATCAAACAATTTACAACTCCTCCCCTCTCTCTAATCAAACAATTTACTACTACTCCCCTCACTCTAATCAAACAATTTACTTCTCCTCCCTTCCCGCTAATCAAACAATTTACTACTCCTCCCCTCTCTCTAATCAAACAATTTACTACTCCTCCCCTCTCTCTAATCAAACAATTTACTACTCCTCCCCTCTCTCTAATCAAACAATTTACTACTACTCCCCTCACTCTAATCAAACAATTTACAACTCCTCCCCTCTTTCTAATCAAACAATTTACAACTCCTCCCCTCTCTCCAATCAAACAATTTACTTCTCCTCCCCTCCCGCTAATCAAACAATTTACTACACCTCCCCTCCCGCTAATCAAACAATTTACTACTCCTCCCCTCCCTCTAATCAAACAATTTACTACTCCTCCCCTCCCGCTAATCAAACAATTTACTACACCTCCCCTCCTGCTAATCAATCAAACAATTTACTACACACCTCCCCTCCCGCTAATCAAACAATTTACTACTCCTCCCCTCTCTCTAATCAAACAATTTACTACTCCTCCCCTCCCTCTAATAAAACAATTTACTACCCCTCTCCCACTAATCAAACAATTTACTACTCCTCCCCTCCCGCTTATCAAACTATTTACTGCTCCCCCCCTCCCGCTAATCAAACAATTTACTACTCCTCCCCTCTCTCTAATCAAACAATTTACTACTCCTCCCCTCTCTCTAATCAAACAATTTACTACTCCTCCCCTCTCTCTAATCAAACAATTTACTACTCCTCCCCTCTCTCTAATCAAACAATTTACTACTCCTCTCCTCCCTCTAATAAAACAATTTACTACCCCTCTCCCGCTAATCAAACAATTTACTACTCCTCCCCTCCCGCTAATCAAACTATTTACTGCTCCCCCCCTCCCGCTTATCAATGGCTGCAAATACAGGCAGGTATTTGAGGAACATGGATGAACGTCTAATTATGACGTTAGACTGTGAGAGCTTGTACTGCATATACAGTACGCTCACCAAATCCACTTTCTGTTATCGCAATCTGTTGTTGTATTTCGCCTCACTCCACCACCCATATCTCCTCTGCACTTCTCCCTGTTTTTCCAGGATCCATAAGGGGGATAAACTCTTCCTGAGAATCAGACACCACCAGGACTCTAACACTGAGTCTTCATCTCTCCCTCCCGATCCTGCGGCATTGTTGAATACTCATTTTAAAAAGGCGTTGTAGAGTGTGCGTTAATTACATTTAGATATACAGGACAGTTGGAAAAGAAGTAGGACCCCCCCCTCTGAAGTAGTTCCAACAATAGGCACTTTTTTACCGTTCTAAAGTAACCGTGCCAGGCTATAAGCGGGATAAACGTCTCCGCTCTGTAAACAATCTGGTCGTCACATTATTTCCAAGATAATTTACAGTGTATGCATTTATCCCTCCCTTATGTATACCCTAAACCCAGAGTTGATTCAACTAGGCAGTCATATAGATTAATGGGGTTAGGCATATTTATCCAATCTCAACTTCTTTCTGTGACAGTATCACTGGATAACATCAGGGGATTGGGAATGTAGCTTTCTGCTTGAATTAAACTCCCCCCACCAACCACATTGTACGTGGTCAATACCATGGATCGGATATGCAGGGCAAAACATGATGAAGAATAGAAATCTGAATAACCCTACACACCTGTCATTGGCCACACTATTTATTCACTTTCACAAACTATATAAAGACTGTTGCTTTGTGGGAGAATAGGGTTGAGCCAACAAATGGGTGTTTTGCATAATTGAGGGCTTATGCTTTATGAGCTTAGAACAAATCTAAGAACAATCCTCTGTTGACACTTCTAGGCTATGAATTACTGAGAGAATGAATAGCCCTATTTTTTCCCCACTGGAACTATAATTCAGGTACAAATATTGAGTCAATGTAGGTTATTTAAATCCATTGGTCATTCACTAATCTAGGAAACCCAGAACTAAAACCTTGCGTAATTGAGTCAGATGCTCAATTTAAATTACGTGCGTCTGTCAATCAGAGATTAGTTTTTCACCATGTTATTCAACCATGTTGTGTTGTATACTTAGTTAATTAAAACACATTTTCCACAGCTCAGAAAATACAAGGCCTCTGCATCTATGCTACATCCAAGTCGGTATAGAAACAATATTATGTTTCTCCACTGGCATAATTCAAGGTGAGTCGAATACAGACGTATTTATCTCTATATCAAATCATTTCTGGTAACAATGAACTACATAATTGTGATTGTTTTCAGTTAAATTGATCAAAAATAAACAAAAATAGTTTCTATTTAATAGCTTCTCAAGGCAAAATTTTGTTAGGACTGTCTGGGAGTGGTCTGAGTGGGGAGGGGAAAACTGAGAACTAGCTGTTATTGTCAGAGAGGTTTAGAACACTCTTATTGGTCTATTAACTCATTTGCCACCTGGTGATGTCACCTGGCAATCCAATATCCATCCCACCAAAACAGGCTGAAATTTCAGGCTGTCTTTTCAAACAGCTCCTACACTAAAAGGGCATTATCATAATTTTCAGTTTCACAGTATTATTCCAACCTCATAGTGTGGAAATATATATAAAACACAGGAAATCACATTTTTGACTGCACTGGGCCTTAAGCAAATAAAAAATAACCTCTGTATGTATGATAACCTCAGATGAAAAATAGTTTTGGTTTGTCAGTGGTCAATGTTTTAACCTTTGGTTGTGCAAGGAATACTTTTGTCCTCAATATTTCCAAAACTAAAAGCATTGTATTTGGGACAAAACATTCACTAAACCCTACACCTCAACTACTTCTCATAATGAATCATGTGGAAATTGAGCAAGTTGAGAACTGTCATCGTCAAAACATATTGATACAACAGTAGCTAAGATGGGGAGAAGTCTGTCCATAATAATGCGCTGCTCTGCCTTCTTAACAACACTATCAACAAGGCAGGTCCAACAGGTCCTAGATTTGTCTCACCTGGACTACTGTTCAGCCGTGTGGTCAGGTGCCACAAAGAGGGACTTGGGAAAATTGCAGATGGCTCAGAACAGGGCACCACGGCTAGCCTTAAAAGGACATGGAGAGCTAACATTAATGACATGTATTTTAATCGCTCATGGCTCAAAGTGGAAGAGAGATTGACTTAATCATTACTTGTTTTTGTAATAGGTGTTGACAAGCTGAATGTATCGAGCTGTCTGTTTAAAATACTTGCACACAGCTCGGACACCCATGCATATCAAACAAGACATGCCACCAGAGGTCTCTTCACAGTCCCAAGTCCAGAACAGGCGCACACTACTACATAGAGCCATGACTACATGTAACTCCATTCAACATCGGGTAACTGATGCAAGCAGTAGAATCAGATTTAAAAAGCAGGTAAAAATACAACTTATGGAACCGCGGTGACTGTGAAGCAACAAAAACATAGGCACAGACACATGCATAGACACACACGATAACATGCGCACACACGTACACATGGATTTTGTGTTGTAGATATGTGGTAGAGGAGTATGGGCCTGAGGTCACACACTTAGTGTGTTGTGAATTCTGTAATTAATGTATTGTCAGGTTTTTAAAAGTTGTATAACTGCCTTAATTTTACCAGGCCCCAGGAAGAGTAGCTGCTGTCTTGGCAGGAACTAATGGGGATCCATATAAATACAAATGAAAATATGGATGTTCTGTTTGAATAGAATTTGTCCTGGGAATAAAATAACTATAACATTCTACAGTAGTTCCATGTTTATTTCTAGTAGCCTAGCCTAAGGAAAGAAGGCTGTTAGACTATATAACATTCTACAGTAGTTCCATGTTTATTTATTGTAGCCTAGCCTAAGGAAAGAAGGCTGTTAGACTATTTAACATTCTACAGTAGTTCCATGTTTATTTCTAGTAGCCTAGCCCAAGGAAAGAAGTAGGCTGTTAGACTATTTAACATTCTACAGTAGTTCCATGTTTATTTATAGTAGCCTAGCCTAAGGAAAGAAGGCTGTTAGACTATTTAACATTCTACAGTAGTTCCATGTTTATTTCTAGGAGCCTAGCCTAAGGAAAGAAGGCTGTTAGACTATATAACATTCTACAGTAGTTCCATGTTTATTTCTAGTAGCCTAGCCTAAGGAAAGAAGGCTGTTAGACTATATAACATTCTACAGTAGTTCCATGTTTATTTCTAGTAGCCTAGCCTAAGGAAAGAAGGCTGTTAGACTATATAACATTCTACAGTAGTTCCATGTTTATTTCTAGTAGCCTAGCCTAAGGAAAGAAGGCTGTTAGACTATATAACATTCTACAGTCGTTCCATGTTTATTTATAGTAGCCTAGCCTAAGGAAAGAAGGCTGTTAGACTATATAACATTCTACAGTCGTTCCATGTTTATTTATAGTAGCCTAGCCTAAGGAAAGAAGGCTGTTAGACTATATAACATTCTACAGTCGTTCCATGTTTATTTATAGTAGCCTAGCCTAAGGAAAGAAGGCTGTTAGACTATATAACATTCTACAGTCGTTCCATGTTTATTTATAGTAGCCTAGCCTAAGGAAAGAAGGCTGTTAGACTATATAACATTCTACAGTAGTTCCATGTTTATTTATAGTAGCCTAGCCTAAGGAAAGAAGGCTGTTAGACTATAAAACATTCTACATTAGTTCCATGTTTATTTATAGTAGCCTAGCCTAAGGAAAGAAGGCTGTTAGACTATAAAACATTCTACATTAGTCCCATGTTTATTTATAGGAGCCTAGCCTAAGGAAAGAAGGCTGTTAGACCATATAACATTCTACAGTAGTTCCATGTTTATTTATAGTAGCCTAGCCTAAGGAAAGAAGGCTGTTAGACTATATAACATTCTACAGTTGTTCCATGTTTATTTCTAGGAGCCTAGTCTAAGGAATGATGAAGGCTGTTAGACTATTTAACATTCTACAGCAGTTCCATGTTTATTTCTATTAGCCTAGCCTAAGGAAAGAAGTAGGCTATTAGACTATTTACCATTCTACAGTAGTTCCATGTTTATTTCTAGTAGCCTAGCCTAAGGAAAGAAGGCTGTTAGACTATATGACATTCTACAGTAGTTCCATGTTTATTTATAGTAGCCTAGCCTAAGGAAAGAAGGCTGTTAGACTATAAAACATTCTACAGTAGTTCCATGTTTATTTATAGTAGCCTAGCCTAAGGAAAGAAGGCTGTTAGACTATTTAACATTCTACACCAGTTCCATGTTTATTTATATTAGCCTAGCCTAAGGAAAGAAGGCTGTTAGACTATATAACATTCTACAGTAGTTCCATGTTTATTTCTAGTAGCCTAGCCTAAGGAAAGAAGGCTGTTAGACTATTTAACATTCTACAGCAGTTCCTTGTTGATTTATAGTAGCCTAGCCTAAGGAATGATGAAGGCTGTTAGACTATAAAACATTCTACATTAGTCCCATGTTTATTTATAGTAGCCTAGCCTAAGGAAAGAAGGCTGATAGACCATATAACATTCTACAGTAGTTCCATGTTTATTTATAGTAGCCTAGCCTAAGGAAAGAAGTAGGCTGTTAGACTATAAAACATTCTACAGTAGTTCCATGTTTATTTCTAGTAGCCTAGCCTAAGGAAAGAAGGCTGTTAGACTATATAACATTCTACAGTTGTTCCATGTTTATTTCTAGGAGCCTAGTCTAAGGAATGATGAAGGCTGTTAGACTATATAACATTCTACAGTAGTTCCATGTTTATATATAGTAGCCTAGCCTAAGGAAAGAAGGCTGTTAGACCATATAACATTCTACATTAGTTCCATGTTTATTTATAGTAGCCTAGCCTAAGGAAAGAAGCCTGTTAGACTATATAACATTCTACAGTAGTTCCATGTTTATGTCTAGTAGCCTAGCCTAAGGAAATAAGTAGGCTGTTCAGACTATATAACATTCTACAGTAGTTCCATGTTTATTTATAGTAGCCTAGCCTAAGGAAAGAAGGCTGTTAGACTATATAACATTCTACAGTAGTTCGATGTTTATTTATAGTAGCCTAGCCTAAGGAAAAAAGTAGGCTGTTAGACTATATAACATTCTCCAGCAGTTCCATGTTTATTTCTATTAGCCTAGCCTAAGGAAATAAGTAGGCTGTTAGACTATTTAACATTCTACATTAGTTCCCAGTTGATTTATAGTAGCCTAGCCTAAGGAAAGAAGCCTGTTAGACTATTTAACATTCTACACCAGTTCCATGTTTATTTATTGTAGCCTAGCCTAAGGAAAGAAGGCTGATAGACTATAAAACATTCTACATTAGTTCCATGTTTATTTATAGTAGCCTAGCCTAAGGAAAGAAGGCTGTTAGACTATATAACATTCTACAGTAGTTCCATGTTTATTTCTAGTAGCCTAGCCTAAGGAAAGAAGGCTGTTAGACCATATAACATTCTACATTAGTTCCATGTTTATTTATAGTAGCCTAGCCTAAGGAAAGAAGCCTGTTAGACTATATAACATTCTACAGTAGTTCCATGTTTATGCCTAGTAGCCTAGCCTAAGGAAATAAGTAGGCTGTTCAGACTATATAACATTCTACAGTAGTTCCATGTTTATTTATAGTAGCCTAGCCTAAGGAAAGAAGGCTGTTAGACTATATAACATTCTACAGTAGTTCCATGTTTATTTATAGTAGCCTAGCCTAAGGAAAAAAGTAGGCTGTTAGACTATATAACATTCTACAGTAGTTCCATGTTTATTTATAGTAGCCTAGCCCAAGGAAAGAAGTAGGATGTTAGACTATTTAACATTCTACATTAGTTCCATGTTTATATATAGTAGCCTAGCCTAAGGAAAGAAGGCTGTTAGACTATTTAACATTCTACAGTAGTTCCATGTTTATGTCTAGTAGCCTAGCCTAAGGAAAGAAGGCTGTTAGACTATATAACATTCTACAGTAGTTCCATGTTTATTTATAGTAGCCTAGTCTAAGGAAAGAAGTAGGCTGTTAGACTATATAACATTCTACAGTAGTTCTATGTTTATTTCTATTAGCCTAGCCTAAGGAAAGAAGTAGGCTATTAGACTATTTACCATTCTACAGTAGTTCCATGTTTATTTCTAGTAGCCTAGCCTAAGGAAAGAAGGCTGATAGACCATATAACATTCTACATTAGTTCCATGCTTATTTATAGTAGCATAGCCTAAGGAAAGAAGGCTGTTAGACTATATAACATTCTACAGTCGTTCCATGTTTATTTATAGTAGCCTAGCCCAAGGAAAGAAGTAGGATGTTAGACTATTTAACATTCTACATTAGTTCCATGTTTATATATAGTAGCCTAGCCTAAGGAAAGAAGGCTGTTAGACTATTTAACATTCTACAGTAGTTCCATGTTTATGTCTAGTAGCCTAGCCTAAGGAAAGAAGGCTGTTAGACTATATAACATTCTACAGTAGTTCCATGTTTATTTATAGTAGCCTAGTCTAAGGAAAGAAGTAGGCTGTTAGACTATATAACATTCTACAGTAGTTCTATGTTTATTTCTATTAGCCTAGCCTAAGGAAAGAAGTAGGCTATTAGACTATTTACCATTCTACAGTAGTTCCATGTTTATTTCTAGTAGCCTAGCCTAAGGAAAGAAGGCTGATAGACCATATAACATTCTACATTAGTTCCATGCTTATTTATAGTAGCATAGCCTAAGGAAAGAAGGCTGTTAGACTATATAACATTCTACAGTCGTTCCATGTTTATATATAGTAGCCTAGCCTAAGGAAAGAAGGCTGTTAGACTATTTAACATTCTACAGCAGTTCCATGTTGATTTATAGTAGCCTAGCCTAAGGAAAGAAGGCTGTTAGACTATATAACATTCTACAGTAGTTCCATGTTTATTTATTGTAGCCTAGCCTAAGGAAAGAAGGCTGATAGACTATAAAACATTCTACAGTAGTTCCATGTTTATTTCTAGTAGCCTAGCCTAAGGAAATAAGTAGGCTGTTAGACTATATAACATTCTACAGTAGTCCCATGTTGATTTATAGTAGCCTAGCCTAAGGAAAGAAGGCTGATAGACCATATAACATTCTACACCAGTTCCATGTTTATTTATAGTAGCCTAGCCTAAGGAAAGAAGGCTGTTAGACTATATAACATTCTACAGTAGTCCCATGTTTATTTATAGTAGCCTAGCCTAAGGAAAGAAGTAGGCTGTTAGACTATTTAACATTCTACAGTAGTTCCATGTTTATTTATAGTAGCCTAGCCTAAGGAAAGAAGTAGGCTGTTAGACTATAAAACATTCTACAGTAGTTCCATGATTATTTCTAGTAGCCTAGCCTAAGGAAAGAAGGCTGTTAGACCATATAACATTCTACAGTAGTTCCATGTTTATTTCTAGTAGCCTAGCCTAAGGAAAGAAGGCTGATAGACCATATAACATTCTACAGTAGTTCCATGTTTATTTCTAGTAGCCTAGCCTAAGGAAAGAAGGCTGATAGACCATATAACATTCTACAGTAGTTCCATGTTTATTTCTAGTAGCCTAGCCTAAGGAAAGAAGGCTGATAGACCATATAACATTCTACAGTAGTTCCATGTTTATTTCTAGTAGCCTAGCCTAAGGAAAGAAGGCTGATAGACCATATAACATTCTACAGTAGTTCCATGTTTATTTCTAGTAGCCTAGCCTAAGGAAAGAAGGTTGATAGACCATATAACATTCTACAGTAGTTCCATGTTTATTTCTAGTAGCCTAGCCTAAGGAAAGAAGGCTGATAGACCATATAACATTCTACAGTAGTTCCATGTTTATTTCTAGTAGCCTAGCCTAAGGAAAGAAGGCTGATAGACCATATAACATTCTACAGTAGTTCCATGTTTATTTATAGTAGCCTAGCCTAAGGAAAGAAGTAGGCTGTTAGACTATAAAACATTCTACAGTAGTTCCATGTTTATTTCTAGTAGCCTAGCCTAAGGAAAGAAGGCTGATAGACCATATAACATTCTACAGTAGTTCCATGTTTATTTCTAGTAGCCTAGCCTAAGGAAAGAAGGCAGATAGACCATATAACATTCTACAGTAGTTCCATGTTTATTTATAGTAGCCTAGCCTAAGGAAAGAAGGCTGTTAGACTATATAACATTCTTTTATTTTATTTTTATTAATTTCACCTTTATTTAACCAGGTAGGCTAGTTGAGAACAAGTTCTCATTTGCAACTGCGACCTGGCCAAGATAAAGCATAGCAGTGTGAACAGACAACACAGAGTTACACATGGAGTAAGCAATTAACAAGTCAATAACACAGTAGAAATAAAATGGGCAGTCTATATACAATGTGTGCAAAAGGCATGAGGAGGTAGGCGAATAATACAGTTTTGCAGATTAACACTGGGGTGATAAAAGATCAGATGGTCATGTACAGGTAGAGATATTGGTGTGCAAAAGAGCAGAAAAGTAAATAAATAAATAAATAAAATTTAAAAAAACAGTATAAAAACAGTATGGGGATGAGGTAGGTGAAAATGGGTGGCTATTTACCAATAGACTATGTACAGCTGCAGCGATCGGTTAGCTGCTCGGATAGCTGATGTTTGAAGTTGGTGAGGGAGATAAAAGTCTCCAACTTCAGCGATTTTTGCAGTTCATTCCAGTCACAGGCAGCAGAGTACTGGAACGAAAGGCGGCCAAATGAGGTGTTGGCTTTAGGGATGATCAGTGAGATACACCTGCTGTTTATTTCTATTAGCGTGTGCTACGGATGGGTGTTGCCATCGTGACCAGTGAACTGAGATAAGGCGGAGCTTTACCTAGCATGGACTTGTAGATGACCTGGAGCCAGTGGGTCTGGCTACAGAATATGTTTATTTATAGGGCCAGCCGACTGAGCATAACATTCACAGTCGCAGTGGTGGGTGGTATAAGGTGTTTTGGTGACAAAACGGATGGCACTATGATAGACTGCATCCAGTTTGCTGAGTAGAGTGTTGGAAGCCATTTTGTAGATGACATCGCCTAAGGAAAGAAGTAGGCTATTAGAAATCGAGGATCGGTAGGATAGTCAGTTTTACTAGGTAAGCTTGGCGGCGTAAGGAAAGGAGGCTTTGTTGCGGAATAGAAAGCCGACTCTTGATTTGATTTTCGATTGGAGATGTTTGATGTGAGTCTGGAAGGAGAGTTTGCAGTCTAGCCAGACACCTAGGTACTTATAGATGTCCACATATTCAAGTTCGGAACCATCCAGGGTGGTGATGCTAGTCGGGCATGCGTTTATTTATAGGTGCAGAAAGAAGCTGATCGGTTGAAAAGCATGCATTTGGTTTTACTATTTAACGTTTAAGAGCAGTTGGAGGCCACGAAAGAAGGAGTGCTGTATGGCATTGAAGCTCGTTTGAGGTTAGATAGCACAGTGTCCAATGACGTAGGCCTAAGGAAAGTATATAGAATGGTGTCGTCTGCGTAAGGAAAGAGGTGGATCAGGGAATCGCCCGCAGGAAAGAGCAACATCATTGATTTATACAGAGAAAAGAGTCGGCCCGAGATGTTTATTGAACCCTGTGGCACCCCCATAGAGACTGCCAGAGGACCGGACAGCATGCCCTCCGATTTGACACACTGAACTCTGTCTGCAAAGTAATTGGTGAACCAGGCAAGGCAGTAGTTCCATGTTTATTTATAGTAGCCTAGCCTAAGGAAAGAAGGCTGTTAGACTATAAAACATTCTACAGTAGTTCCATGTTTATTTATAGTAGCCTAGCCTAAGGAAAGAAGGCTGTTAGACTATATAACATTCTACAGTAGTTCCATGTTTATTTATAGTAGCCTAGCCTAAGGAAAGAAGGCTGATAGACTATATTACATTCTACAGTAGTTTCATGTTTATTTCTAGTAGCCTAGTCTAAGGAATGAAGAAGGCTGTTAGCCTATAAAACATTCTACAAATATTTAATATTTAATGTAGGCCTATACAATATTTAATATGGGCCTGTACAATATTTCATATTAAATGTAGGCCTATACAATATTTAATATTTAATGTGGGCCTATATAATATTTCATTTTAAATGTAGGCCTATATAATATTTCATTTTAAATGTGGGCCTATACAATATTTCATTTTAAATGTAGGCCTATATAATATTTCATATTTAATGTAGGCCTATATAATATTTCATATTTAATGTAGGCCTATATAATATTTCATATTAAATGTAGGCCTATATAATATTTCATATTAAATGTAGGCCTATATAATATTTCATATTTAATGTAGGCCTATATAATATTTCATATTTAATGTAGGCCTATATAATATTTCATATTAAATGTAGGCCTATATAATATTTCATATTTAATGTAGGCCTATATAATATTTCATATTTAATGTGGGCCTATATAATATGTCATATTAAATGTAGGCCTATATAATATTTCATATTTAATGTAGGCCTATATAATATTTCATATTTAATGTAGGCCTATATAATATTTCATATTTAATGTAGGCCTATATAATATTTCATATTTAATGTAGGCCTATATAATATTTCATTTTTAATGTGGGCCTATATAATATTTCATATTTAATGTAGGCCTATATAATATTTCATATTAAATGTGGGCCTATATAATATTTCATATTAAATGTAGGCCTATATAATATTTAATGTGGGCCTATACAACATTTCATATTAAATATAGGCCTATACAACAAATCATATTAAATATAGGCCTATACAACATTTCATATTAAATATAGGCCTATACAATAAATCATATTAAATATAGGCCAATACAATAAATTAAATATAGGCCTGTACAATATTTCACATTAAATGTAGGCCAATACAATAATTCATATTAAATATAGGCCTATACAATAATTCCTATTAAATGTAGAACCTATACAATATTTAACATTAAATGTAGGCCTGTCCAATAGTTCATATTAAATGTAGGCCAGTAATATATTTCATATTAAATGCAGGCCAGTAATATATTTCATATTAAATATAGAACCTATACAATATTTAACATTAAATGTAGGCCTATACAGTGTTTCATTTTAAATGTAGAACCTATACAATATTTCATATTAAATGTAGAACGTATACAATATTTAACATTAATTGTATATCAGTACAATAAAGGCAATACATGTTCATGTAAACAAGCACGAAAAAAAGGCATGTCCAGGTAGGATGAATTGATGAATTGATAGATTGACTGATTGACTAAATTATTCTTTGGTAGTTGACCTATATGTTCATTCAATAGGCCTACCCTATATAATCAACTTTATTTGGGGATGTGTGTAAATTGACATTACTCTATAAATCTTAGACCTCACCCCCATGATGGTGAGGATGATAGTACTATTAGACTATTGTTATTACCAGGCAGTTAGACTATTAGACTATTGTTATTACCAGGCAGTTAGACTATTAGACTATTGTTATTACCAGACAGTTAGACTATTAGACTATTGTTATTACTAGGCTGTTAGAGTATTAGACTATTGTTATTACCAGACAGTTAGACTATTAGACTATTGTTATTACCAGACAGTTAGACTATTAGACTATTGTTATTACCAGACAGTTAGACTATTAGACTATTGTTATTACCAGACAGTTAGACTATTGTTATTACCAGACAGTTAGACTATTAGACTATTGTTATTACCAGACAGTTAGACTATTGTTATTACCAGACAGTTAGACTATTGTTATTATTAGACTGTTAGAGTATTAGACTATTGTTATTACCAGACTGTTAGACTATTAGACTATTGTTATTACCAGACAGTTAGACTATTAGACTATTGTTATTACTAGGCTGTTAGAGTATTAGACTATTGTTATTACCAGGCTGTTAGAGTATTAGACTATTGTTATTACTAGGCTGTTAGAGTATTACAATATTGTTATTACTAGGCTGTTAGAGTATTAGACTATTGTTATTACCAGGCTGTTAGAGTATTAGACTATTGTTATTACCAGACAGTTAGACTATTGTTATTACCAGACAGTTAGACTATTGTTATTATTAGACTGTTAGAGTATTAGACTATTGTTATTATTAGACTGTTAGAGTATTAGACTATTGTTATTACTAGGCTGTTAGAGTATTATACTATTGTTATTACTAGGCTGTTAAGAGTATTAGAATATTGTTATTACTAGGCTGTTAGAGTATTAGACTATTGTTATTACCAGGCTGTTAGAGTATTAGACTATTGTTATTATTAGACTGTTGTTATTACTAGGCTGTTAGAGTATTAGAATATTGTTATTACTAGGCTGTTAGAGTATTAGAATATTGTTATTACTAGGCTGTTAGAGTATTAGACTATTGTTATTACCAGGCTGTTAGAGTTTTAGACTATTGTTATTACTAGGCTGTTAGAGTATTAGAATATTGTTATTACTAGGCTGTTAGAGTATTAGAATATTGTTATTACTAGGCTGTTAGAGTATTAGACTATTGTTATTACCAGGCTGTTAGAGTATTAGACTATTGTTATTATTAGACTATTGTTATTACTAGGCTTAGAGTATTAGACTATTGTTATTACTAGGCTGTTAGAGTATTAGACTATTGTTATTACCAGGCTGTTAGAGTATTAGACTGTTGTTATTACTAGGCTGTTAGAGTATTAGACTGTTGTTATTACTAGGCTGTTAGAGTATTAGACTATTGTTATTATTAGACTGTTGTTATTACTAGGCTGTTAGAGTATTAGACTGTTGTTATTACTAGGCTGTTAGAGTATTAGACTGTTGTTATTTCTAGGCTGTTAGAGTATTAGACTGTTGTTATTACTAGGCTGTTAGAGTATTAGACTGTTGTTATTACTAGGCTGTTAGAGTATTAGACTATTGTTATTACCAGACAGTTAGACTATTAGACTATTGTTATTACTAGGCTGTTAGACTATTAGACTATTGTTATTACCAGACAGTTAGACTATTGTTATTACTAGGCTGTTAGACTATTAGACTATTGTTATTACCAGACAGTTAGACTATTAGACTATTGTTATTACCAGACAGTTAGACTATTAGACTATTGTTATTACTAGGCTGTTAGACTATTAGACTATTGTTATTACTAGGCTGTTAGACTATTAGACTATTGTTATTACTAGGCTGTTAGACTATTAGACTATTGTTATTACCAGACAGTTAGACTATTAGACTATTGTTATTACTAGGCTGTTAGACTATTAGACTATTATTATTACCAGACAGTTAGACTATTGTTATTATTAGACTGTTAGAGTATTAGACTATTGTTATTACCAGACAGTTAGACTATTGTTATTATTAGACTGTTAGAGTATTAGACTATTGTTATTACCAGACAGTTAGACTATTGTTATTACCAGACAGTTAGACTATTGTTATTATTAGACTGTTAGAGTATTAGACTATTGTTATTATTAGACTGTTAGAGTATTAGACTATTGTTATTACTAGGCTGTTAGAGTATTAGACTATTGTTATTACTAGGCTGTTAAGAGTATTAGAATATTGTTATTACTAGGCTGTTAGAGTATTAGACTATTGTTATTACCAGGCTGTTAGAGTATTAGACTATTGTTATTATTAGACTATTGTTATTACTAGGCTGTTAGACTATTAGACTATTGTTATTACCAGACAGTTAGACTATTGTTATTACTAGGCTGTTAGACTATTAGACTATTGTTATTACCAGACAGTTAGACTATTAGACTATTGTTATTACCAGACAGTTAGACTATTAGACTATTGTTATTACTAGGCTGTTAGACTATTAGACTATTGTTATTACTAGGCTGTTAGACTATTAGACTATTGTTATTACTAGGCTGTTAGACTATTAGACTATTGTTATTACCAGACAGTTAGACTATTAGACTATTGTTATTACTAGGCTGTTAGACTATTAGACTATTATTATTACCAGACAGTTAGACTATTGTTATTATTAGACTGTTAGAGTATTAGACTATTGTTATTACCAGACAGTTAGACTATTGTTATTATTAGACTGTTAGAGTATTAGACTATTGTTATTACCAGACAGTTAGACTATTGTTATTACCAGACAGTTAGACTATTGTTATTATTAGACTGTTAGAGTATTAGACTATTGTTATTATTAGACTGTTAGAGTATTAGACTATTGTTATTACTAGGCTGTTAGAGTATTAGACTATTGTTATTACTAGGCTGTTAAGAGTATTAGAATATTGTTATTACTAGGCTGTTAGAGTATTAGACTATTGTTATTACCAGGCTGTTAGACTATTAGACTATTGTTATTACTAGGCTGTTAGACTATTAGACTATTGTTATTACCAGACAGTTAGACTATTAGACTATTGTTATTACTAGGCTGTTAGACTATTAGACTATTATTATTACCAGACAGTTAGACTATTGTTATTATTAGACTGTTAGAGTATTAGACTATTGTTATTACCAGACAGTTAGACTATTGTTATTATTAGACTGTTAGAGTATTAGACTATTGTTATTACCAGACAGTTAGACTATTGTTATTACCAGACAGTTAGACTATTGTTATTATTAGACTGTTAGAGTATTAGACTATTGTTATTATTAGACTGTTAGAGTATTAGACTATTGTTATTACTAGGCTGTTAGAGTATTAGACTATTGTTATTACTAGGCTGTTAAGAGTATTAGAATATTGTTATTACTAGGCTGTTAGAGTATTAGACTATTGTTATTACCAGGCTGTTAGAGTATTAGACTATTGTTATTATTAGACTGTTGTTATTACTAGGCTGTTAGAGTATTAGAATATTGTTATTACTAGGCTGTTAGAGTATTAGAATATTGTTATTACTAGGCTGTTAGAGTATTAGACTATTGTTATTACTAGGCTGTTAGAGTATTATAATATTGTTATTACTAGGCTGTTAGAGTATTAGACTATTGTTATTACCAGGCTGTTAGAGTATTAGACTATTGTTATTATTAGACTATTGTTATTACTAGGCTTAGAGTATTAGACTATTGTTATTACTAGGCTGTTAGAGTATTAGACTATTGTTATTACCAGGCTGTTAGAGTATTAGACTGTTGTTATTACTAGGCTGTTAGAGTATTAGACTGTTGTTATTACTAGGCTGTTAGAGTATTAGACTATTGTTATTATTAGACTGTTGTTATTACTAGGCTGTTAGAGTATTAGACTGTTGTTATTACTAGGCTGTTAGAGTATTAGACTGTTGTTATTACTAGGCTGTTAGAGTATTAGACTGTTGTTATTACTAGGCTGTTAGAGTATTAGACTGTTGTTATTACTAGGCTGTTAGAGTATTAGACTGTTGTTATTACTAGGCTGTTAGAGTATTAGACTGTTGTTATTACTAGGCTGTTAGAGTATTAGACTATTGTTATTACTAGGCTGTTAGAGTATTAGACTGTTGTTATTACTAGGCTGTTAGAGTATTAGACTGTTGTTATTACTAGGCTGTTAGAGTATTAGACTGTTGTTATTACTAGGCTGTTAGAGTATTAGACTGTTGTTATTACTAGGCTGTTAGAGTATATAAAATATTAACATAGCTCCGAGCCACCAGAATAGAAGAAGATGAACAACAATTATATTATTATTTTTAAAATCCTGATTTAAACCATCAGTTCTACTGTGGAGTGTTGTCCAGGAACTGTAGACAGGGCTTGAGCTGCAGAGCTATAGAAATCCATTTAATCAGCCCCGCAATCTCTCCTCCATCTCGCTCTTTGCATCTGGAAAGAAGGTCCTGAAAAACTAGCTGCTTCAGCTGTGAAATATTTAAGAAAGACACAGAAACTATATGAAAGATTAAGGGTGCATAAAAGTAATTGAGTATTATCGTAATGCATGCTTAGTGTAACCTAGGAGTACATACAATACAATATGAATGGTCTGGAGTGAAGGCATGGAACTGTAGCCTAATTAAACTAATTGTGATTCCACCAAGCAGTGCTGTGAGATACACAGATGAGGTCAACACCTGGTGTGGAGGTTGACCCAACAAACAGCATACAGCAAAGAGGCAGCTTATATCCAGAAAACTAGATGGAAACGAGAGCTGCACGCACCTCATCTGAATAAGGCTACACATGCTCACAAAGGAACAGGTACCCCCACTTGTTTTCATTTTTGGGACTATATGGGACCATATAGGCCTAAGTGTTGGACACATTTCTGGGTCAATTGTGTTGCTTTATGTATGACATACATAGGACATTTCAGGACCATCTTTAATTAGGCACTGACAGAAGGCCAGGCAATGAGATTCGTAGGATTTCAACAATGTTGGGAAGGCGAGACTTTTTCACCCCAGTCATACCGAAATGACACCCATGGCTATGATGTTAGGGTAGCCTATCATAAATTGCAACACCAAGTCTAACCGAGCTGGTGAGAATTGAGAGAATTGACCTCTCTCCTCTCAGAAAAATATATGACATAATAATAAAAGTTTAGGCCACGGCATACCCGACTATAGGCCCATACACAATGTCAGTCAGCTCATATGAAAATATAGGTTTTAGAGTGTCCATAATCACACACACAATTCACAATGACCCAGTGTATTGTTTGTCATCGTTGTCTTCAGTCAGACACTGCTCCAGTGATTGGTCCAGTGATTGGTCCAGTGATTGGTCCAGTGATTGGTCTAGTGATTGGTCCAGTGATTGGTCTGGTTCAGTGTGCGCGGTGGTGTGGATTGCAATGCACCCTGTTCTTAGAAGATTAAAGGCAGATTCTTGGGCATTATGGATTCAAATGCATCAATGCGAATGAAGGAAATTATTACAATGCTACTACAAGCACATACAACCAGTACTACAACAAATAGCAGGCAACTCAAGGTTACTAAGCCTACTATAGACTCATAGCCTGAGAATGGGTATAATTCACCCCTAGGCCTATTAATTGATGTATAGGCCTATTAGTAATGTTTTTATTCATGATCTTAAATTTGGTTGATTTGTTCATATTTTATGGTGTTGGGCTACCCTGAGGCCTTCTTACGGTCATAGCCTGCTCTGTAGACTGAGGCCTACTGTGATGACAATCTACAGACCTACAGGACTCAACATTATACTCATTATCAGTAATAGAGGTATCCACAATATTGCTTATTAGGCCTGCAATTGAATTTATATGAATACAATATTTATAGCCATGCATGATTTAATGAAAAGCATTAAACATACACAACATTGTTTCACATTCGTTAGTAACAGACTCATAATCACAATGAGGCTACAGCTCACTTCACAGCTTCCTCGGGAAATGTCTCTCATTCACATGAACCATAATCCCTTATGTCATACATTTGAGTGGGGAACTTCCACAACAGAGTGGAATCGTAACACCCCATTGCTTTTAATGTTGCAAGACGGACGCCGCATACTTTACATTTTTCCCATAGGTCCAGCAAGAGTTCGTTGATGAACAGGAAGTTACCAAACCACAGAGGAAGATTCAAATATGTGCTTTTTGTAAACAATTACCAATTTCTGTAAGTACCAATTATTCTTCATGACTATTGCATCCCATTTCAGTTGATTGTGATGCTATCTCAAGTTTGTTATTGATAATAATTATGAGGTCACTGGCTACAGTATAGCCTTGCTTTTAGCTAGCTAGCTAGCTGATCTGTAAGATAGCTTGACTTGCTAGAAAGTTACAGAAAAAAGTTGAGGAAAAAGTAACTGAACAAAAATGGTTTTATTATCAACAAAAACAACATGTTTCTCCTGTCTTGAATGAAAAGGTCATATTTTGTAATCTGACTAAATAAATTATGTCTGAGAGGCTCCTCTCTCTTGTCTCGCGTTGTGAAACTCTATGCCATTGGTACTTAACCTATGAGTGGGGGATCCTGCTGTTTTTCTGTTTTACATAAAAGTTTATTGCACCTACTGTCACGATCTTCCTCCTCTTCATCTGAAGAGGAGAGGCGAGAAGGATCAGAGGACCAAAATGCGTCGTGGTATGTGTTCATGATGAATGTTTAATTAAAGAAAGAACTGAACACTGAATACAAAAACAATAAACAAATAAAGACCGTGAAGCTATCATAAGGACTGTGCTGACACAAGCAACTAACATAGACAATCACCCACAAACAAACAGCGCAACCCAGGCCACCTAAGTATGATTCTCAATCAGAGACAACTAATGACACCTGCCTCTGATTGAGAACCATACTAGGCCGAAACATAGAAATCCCCAAATCATAGAAAATCAAACATAGACTGCCCACCCCAACTCACGCCCTGACCATACTAAATAATGAATACAAAACAAAGGAAATAAAGGTCAGAACGTGACACCTACCTGGTGTTCCAGGTCTAAATCAGTCCTCGATTAGCTGGGAACAATGGAAAAATGCAGTGGAACTGGCTTCGAGGTCCAGAGTTGTGTCTGAGGGCTCTATGCTATTGTTGCTTTTAATGCAAGGTTCAAAAAAGTGGGATCTCGGAACTGGAAAATCTGACATCCAACTACAGTGCGTTCAAGACAACTGGGAACTCTGAAAAAAATATTATTTACAATGACGGCCTACCCTGGTCAAACCCGGACAACGCTGGGCCAATTGCGCGCCGCACAATGGGACTCCGAATCACGGCCGGATGCTATACTGTTATGCGGGGCGTAGCAGGTGATCCCAAATACAGACGAGGAGACAATGATAGGTAACCAACGTATTTATTGAAAAGTGGGAGAGGAGATGGGGTGCAGTCCAGGGGAATCTCGGGCAGGTAGTAGGGAATCCAGACTGAGGCTGCGGATGGGGGCAAGGAGTTTAGGAACCGGTTAAGCAGGTCTGGAGTGGAATCCAATAAAGCAGTAGAGCGAGGATCCAGGGCAGGAAAGCAGGACTGAGGAGACGAAGGACTGGAGACAGGTCAGAGCAGATGGGACCAGAGTCAGAGCAGATGGGACTATAGTGGAGAGAAAAAGCAGTTAGGCTAGCAAAAACAGGCACAACAGTATAACAAAATCTATGCAGGAACAAACAGCTAGAAATGCAGACTGACTGAGTAGAGGCTACGATCTGGCAGCGTGGAAGTGGCAGAGCTGAGTATTGTAGGGTTCTTGATTATGGAACAGGTTGCAGCTGGTGGGAATCTGCTTTGCTTCCAGCACACCTGTCTCCACCCCCTACAATCACATACACACAGAGAGAGAGGGAGCGAGAGAGGGAGAGAGCACCGGGGAGGGGTGGCAGGTTTAGGGAGGTGCAGGATAAGAAGTAGAGGGAGTGGCAGGAGCAGTTGTAACAGATACAGCCCCTTTAAAGGGGGACTCGATTTTTTAAAATGCAGTGTTGATTTTTATACTAGATAGTATCGAAGTTATTCTATACTATCTTCGCTTGGATGAAAAGGTGCCCATTATAAACGGCCAGTTCCTCCGTGTCAGTTGCTAATATATGCATATTATTATTAGAATTGGATAGAAAACACTCTAAAGTTTCCAAAACTGTCAAAATATTGTCTGTGAGTATAACAGAACTGATATTGCAGGCGAAACCCTGAGGAAAATCAAAACAGGAAGTGGCTACTATTTTGAAAACTCCATGTTCCATAGCCTCCATTTGCTGGATTTAAAAGGATATGAACCAGATTCCTTTCAAAATCGCTTCCTCAAGGTGTCAAAAGTCTTCAGACATAGTTTCAGGCTTTTATTTTGAAAAATGAGCCAGAACGATAACATTGAGTCAAGTGGTCACATGAGTTTTGCTCGCGCAACAGAATTTGGATAGGTATTGCTTTTCCCTCTCCTACTGTGAAAGACCTATACGGTCTTTATCGATTATATATTTTAAAAACAACCTGAGGATTGATTATAAAACACGTTTGACATGTTTCTGTGGACATTATGGAAACTACTGTTTATGGAACAAACGGAACATTTGTTGTGTAACTGGGAGTCTCGTGAGTGAAAACATCCGAAGATCATCAAAGGTAAACAATTATTTTGATTGCTTTTCTGATTTTCGTGACCATGCTTCCTGATGCTAAGTGTACATAATATTATGCTATGCCATCGATACATTTACACAGACGCTTGGATTGCTTTCGCTGAAAAGCATCATTTCAAAATCTGACACGACAGGTGGATTAACAAAAAGCTAAACTGTGTTTTCCTATATTGCACTTGTGATTTCATGAATATAAAAATGTATAGTAATATTTATTGTATGTAACGCTATGCTATTCAGCGGTTGTTGATGACGCTTATCCCGATAGGGGGTTTCCAGCCATAACAAGTTAAGCTTTAGTCTAACTACGAAGCTGATCAGATTAACACACGATGATGTCTATAAGTGCACAAGGCGAGACCCAGATGCAGACACAGGAGGCAGATGGTTAGAGTCCAAGATGTTTATTAATAATCCAAAAGGAGTAGGCAAGAGAATGGTCGTGGACAGGCAAAAGGTTAAAATCAGTTCAGAGTTCCAGAGGTACAGAATGGCAGGCAGGCTCAAGGTCAGGTCAGGCAGAATGTCCAGGCAGGCAGGAATGGATTCCGGAAAACAAGCAAAGGTCAAAACCTGGAGGTCTAGAAAATAATAGAAAATCAGGAGAACGTGGAAAAACACGCTGGTTGACTTGAATATACAAGACAATCTGGCACTGAGAGACAGGAAACACATGGACAAATACACCAGGGAAAATAAGCGACACCTGGAGGGTGTGGAGACAATTACAAGGGTAGATGAAACAGATCAGGGTGTGACAGATGTCACAGTGTTATGAACACACCCCTTCAATTAAAACACAATGTATTATCATTTATTGTTTAGACTACTGTTCTATTTATTGGCTTAGAAAAAGGAAGGATATGGTGTGATGGTGCAGAGGTGATCTCCTTCTCTCTCACACTTTCTCTCTTTTTATCTCTATCTCTCTCTCTCTTCTTCCCTCTCCCTCTCTCCTCGCACTCTCTCTCTCGCTCTCTTTCCTCTACTCCCTCGCACCCTTATTCAGCAGGTATCAGCCTTTCCATTAGAAAGTGCAGCCCATTCTTCTGTCATATCTTCTCTCTTATATTAAAACTCTCTAGGGGGTTTAATATGGGGCCAACATCCAGTGAAATTGCAGAGCGCCAAATTCAAAATACTGAAATATTCATAATAAACATTCATACAAGTGTTATACATCGGCTTAAAGATTAACTTCTTGTTAATCCAACCTCTGTGTCAGATTTCAAAAAGGCTTTACGGCGAAAGCATACCATGTGATTATCTGAGGACAGATCCCAGCACAGAAAACATTACAAACAGTTACCAGCCAAATAGAGGAGTCGCAAAAGTCACAAAAGTCAGAAATAGCGATAAAATGAATCACTTACCTATGGTTGCACTCACAAGACTCCCAGTTACACAATAAATGTTTGTTTTGTTTGATATAGTCCTTCTTTATATCCAAAAACCTATTTTGTTTGCCTGTGTTTTGTTCAGTAATCCAATGGCTCCAAGGCAGTCACAACAGGCAGACGAAAAATCCAAATACTATCAGTAAAGTTTGTAGAAACATCTTAAACATTGTTTATAATCAATCCTCAGGTTGTTTATAGTCATAATAACCAATAATATTTCAACCGGACAATAGCTTCGTCAATATGAAAGAAAAACAAGAAAGGTGAGCTCTAGGTCGCACGCACCTAACAGGTCTGGGGACTTTCCACTATCCACTCACTCAGAGTGGTCTTACTCCCTCATTTTTCAGAAAACAAGCCTGAAACCATTTCTAAAGACTGTTGATATCTAGTGGAAGCCATAGGAAGCCATAGGAAGTGCAATTGGTGTTGTCATTCAATAGAAAACTACAAACATTTTAAAAATCCCACTTCCTGGATGGATTTTACTCAGGTTTTCGCCTGCCATATCAGTTATGTTGTACTCACAGACATTATTTTAACAGTTTGGGAATCTTTACAGTGTTTTCTATTCAGATCTCTCTCTAATTATATGCATATCCTCCCTTCTGGGCCTGAGTAACAGGCAGTTTACTTTGGGCAAGCTTTTCATCCGGAGGTGAAAATAGTGCCCCCTTCCTAGAGATGTTATTAACAACTGTTCAAACTGAAACATTTAACAGGCCTCTATTACTGAAACGTTTAACAGGCCGCACTGACTGAAACATTTAACAGGCCGCTCTGACTGAAACGTTTAACAGGCCACACTGACTGAAACGTTTAACAGGCCGCACTGACTGAAACATTTAACAGGCCGCTCTGACTGAAACGTTTAACAAGCCTCTCTGACTAAAACATTTAACAGGCGGCTCTGACTGAAACTTTATCAAGCCTCTCTGACTGATACATTTAACAGGCGGCTCTGACTGAAACATTTAGCAGGCCGCTCTTTAGTTACTTTCTTAAAATTGGCTCCATGGGAAACAAGGAGACTGGAATGGAGGAAACACACGGGGACAGTTGAGGTGAGCCATCGCCCATGAATTAAGTCCTCAGCACAAGACTCTATTGAAGCACTGCCTGCGATATCAATCTGCAGGTTTATTATTGTCAGTCCACATTTCGCAATGTCGAAAAACAACATAATTAAAAAGCATTTGACTTTTTTGAAGCGAATATCGAGAAATTACATTACTTTTATATTCACTCTCCCCTTTTTTCTCCAAATAATGCTTCTCAGCAAATTGTAATTCAACCTCCTTCACCGCTTCGCCCTGACAGCCCTGGGGAGATACCACCCTAATTAAATGTTAGATCTGCCAATTGTTTCATGGAGACAATGAGTGGAAGGAGGATGTTACGTGGGGAGAGACAATGCTGGAGGAGGAGGATGCTACTTGGAGAGAGACAACGCTGTGCTGTGGGCGGGCAGCCGTGCTGGAGAACAGCGTGGCTTGGAGAGGAAAGACCGAGTGCCACAGATTCAGGATCTCGCTAACATTGGAATTGCCTCTATCGATCTGCAGAGGCGAGAGAGCAGACAGATTTGAGGTTTAACATCCCCACTCATCGCTATCAGCACCTATCATCCGCTCTGTGTCGACTCTTGTGTTCTTTTATGGTGTCCGCATACATAGGTTCAGTTTGCTCTTAGCAGAACTCAGCTAGGGTTAGATCTTCGCTTGAAAAAAAGAGAAAAAAACAGCCACCATAGCAACACCATAGTCCGAAACACTTCCTCAAATAGTCCAGAGATCTGAATTAAATTGTATTTTATTTAACCTTTATGTTATCAGGGAGTCATACTAAGACCAAGGTCTATTTTACAGATGAGCCCTGAAATACAGAAAAAACACACATCAATATAAATACCAAAAGCAAGCAGAAAGAACGTGGCAATAAAAAACAAAGCCTTTCTTCAGCAATAAGGTCCTCAATCTGCTCTCTGAATTTCCCTAGAGTCACCAAAACATCACATTTGAGAACATTTTGAAGATTGTTCCACAAATAAGGTGCAAGAAAACTAAAACCTATTTCACATAACTCAGTAGAGACCATATAGATGATGTTGCCATAATCCAGGACCTATAGGAACGTTGAATAATCTGCTTTTTACTATTTATCAAGAAGCAGGATCTCTTTCTATAGAAGAAGCCCATTTTTTTCTCAGCTTCTTAACTAACTCATCAATATGCTTTTTAAAAGACAGCTTTTCATCTATCTAGATGCCCAGATATTTGTAAGCACGGACACGATCAATATGGACACCATCCAAATTACATATGCTTAATCATCAGAGTTATTTTGTTGTCCACAGACAACATATACTTAGTTTTACCTATATTCAAAATGTAATTTCAGGTCAATAAAGTTAGTCATAATATATGTGTGAACTGTTTCGACTAGAAAGCAGGCGCAGACTTTACTGGTACGTGGAACCAATGTCACCGTGTCTGATGTTCCACTGGGGTGTGCGACCACCACATCCTCCTCTCCTGTTCGATTTAGTCTGGATGCTCTAGTTCAAATGAACCAACATTGGACCTGAATCTCTTGTATTGTAATGAAGTAATATTTGTTGAAAAAATTTACCATTAAATGAAAATAACACAGTTATCTTGGTATGATCCTGCAGGTGGCGCTGTCCATATGGTTCTCCAGTAGACAGACAGATAGGTGTGTGTGGTTCTCCAGTAGACAGACAGATAGCCATGTGCACGCGCGCACACACACGCACACGCACACACACACACAAACATACACACACAGACACACACACACACACACACACACACACACACACACAGACACACACACACACACACACACACAGACACACAGTACACACACACACACACAGACACAATCTGCAGGAGAAGGCTTAACCCTAAAACAACAACTGCAACAGGAGTTTCTAGTCATTAAAGATTGCCCCAGGAGAAATGATCAAATTGAATAGAAAGAATGAATAGAAAGAAAATCTAAAATGGCCCCATCCATTTCCCACAAAGCCATGACTCAGAGCCATGTCTCAGGGCCATATTAACCTCCACTGTGGCACCGTGGAGATTGAAGAAAAGGATAGAAGATGTAAAACGCGGCTTAGGCACTGGGGGTGACTGGTATTTACATACAGCAGAAAATTGGATTTAACGCTGCATCACGACAACAATGACTGAAGATACTTGGATGTGTCAGCCCTCCCTAAAGCAGACCCAGCAATGGGAAGACTGCCTCATCTCAGCAGAGTATGAAATCAATCTGACCATGACAACTTCCTCTCAACACGCGTGACCCTTTATCCGGTTATAAGGCGATGGGTAGGCCTGCCCGTAGGGGAGAGAGGAGGATGCCATCACAGTCTCTGTATCTCAGCCCTGCCGGGCATTGTCTGAGCTGGAATGCTGAAATACGCCAGGCCCAGACTTCTAACGCCTAAAGGTGCCATAGGGATGTCACATACGCTTGTTGGGAGGCTTTCACAGTAAGACGATGAGGACTAACTGATGCACCTTCAGGTACTGGACAATACAATAAAACAATATCTTTTTGAATGTTATTTGTAATATGTACTGACACTTTTGAACCCACTTTGTTAGTTTTTATAGTTTTATGTTATTTCAAATTAATTTGCTTTTGCTACTCTAATCTTTGCTCTTTAATTCGACAAGAGGAAGTCCTTGACCGGCACAAAATGACAATTTTGGAAAATATTTTCCCATTCAATAAATATCTAATTTGATGGAAGACACAGTTAATGCTGTTCTAAAAAATTATACTCTATTCTTTGCTCCAAGAGGAAGTCCTTGACTGTCACAAAATTACAAAATTGGAAAATAGCTACACACACAAACACATACACAGAGACAAACACACAACATTGAGAGCTGAAGGAAATATCCAATCAAATTTATAGAGTGTTTTCCTTATTAGTCGATGCCAAAATAAATGCTGGGGTTTAGGAGATACTGGTGTCGATGCCAAAGGCCAGAGAATGATACGGAAGTTGAGAAATAAGACCAGAGAGAGAAACCAGTTCACATGACGCCACCTCCTATAGCCAGCGATAGCAAACACTCATTAGTATCTGAAATAAGACCAGAGAGAGAAACCAGTTCACATGACGCCACCTCCTATAGCCAGCGATAGCAAACACTCATTAGTATCTGAAATAAGACCAGAGAGAGAAACCAGTTCACATGACGCCACCTCCTATAGCCAGCGATAGCAAACACTCATTAGTATCTGAAATAAGACCAGAGAGAGAAACCAGTTCACATGACGCCACCTCCTATAGCCAGCGATAGCAAACACTCATTAGTATCTGAAATAAGACCAGAGAGAGAAACCAGTTCACATGACGCCACCTCCTATAGCCAGCGATAGCAAACACTCATTAGTATCTGAAATAAGACCAGAGAGAGAAACCAGTTCACATGACGCCACCTCCTATAGCCAGCGATAGCAAACACTCATTAGTATCTGAAATAAGACCAGAGAGAGAAACCAGTTCACATGACGCCACCTCCTATAGCCAGCGATAGCAAACACTCATTAGTATCTGAAATAAGACCAGATAGAGAAACCAGTTCACATGACGCCACCTCCTATAGCCAGCGATAGCAAACACTCATTAGTATCTGAAATAAGACCAGAGAGAGAAACCAGTTCACATGACGCCACCTCCTATAGCCAGCGATAGCAAACACTCATTAGTATCTGAAATAAGACCAGATAGAGAAACCAGTTCACATGACGCCACCTCCTATAGCCAGCGATAGCAAACACTCATTAGTATCTGAAATAAGACCAGAGAGAGAAACCAGTTCACATGACGCCACCTCCTATAGCCAGCGATAGCAAACACTCATTAGTATCTGAAATAAGACCAGAGAGAGAAACCAGTTCACATGACGCCACCTCCTATAGCCAGCGATAGCAAACACTCATTAGTATCTGAAATAAGACCAGAGAGAGAAACCAGTTCACATGACGCCACCTCCTATAGCCAGCGATAGCAAACACTCATTAGTATCTGAAATAAGACACAGACTGACACAGTGCAACCTGCTTCCCTATTAGCAATGATTACCCCACTACTTTAATACCTTTGTTGTGAATGTCTCACACGAACACACATGCACATACACACTCTAATTTCCTCAGGCTGCTGCTGCTGAACTGGCATGGAGTGTGTGTTGTAACACCAACAGTGATGTGTTTTGGGTAATTGGTCTTGTTGTGTTTGTATGGAAATCTCTGAGTGTGTGACAAGGCTAGATAGCTTCCCATGTTGTTCTGATCCACGCTTTAGGCCCGCAGCCAAAGTATTTTATCTCTTAATGCATTAGAGGGATCTTCCAATTAGCTGCAGCTCATAATACCCCCATTTCTGGTGGCTATTGCTTTGGGGGTAGAGGTAGGAGAGATGGGGAGGGTGGTGGGGGGACTCCTGTGGCTGGGGGCGCAGCTATAGTTCTGCTTGAGAGGTGAAATTAGGTGCTTATTGTGTGCGGTGTGGGGATTGCGCTGTTGCCGGGCTCCTGTTGTAAAGTTTGCTGATAAGGGGAACCCGGCCCTTGAGCATCCATTCTGCTCGGTATATTAACACTCCTTATCGGTCCCAGATAAAACCGCATGCCATTTGCCTTCGGTGGAATTAGCTCGTCTTCCTTGGCTAACCAGGAAGGTGGTGATTAACCTTTACACTGTCCAATATTCTCAGCAGACTTCAGCTCGCAGATTAGAGACTATTAGTTATGACCAACTAAATGAACCGCTCCCTCTCACCGAGAGAGACGGGCCAGCTCCTGCCAGCACTGGGAGCTGTGTGCACTCTAAATGGCCCAGTTCCAACTCACACGCTCAGGGACGGAGTATACACACACACACATTAACAGCTGCATGTACAAATGTGGGAATAGAAACGTACACGCTCATCTGGTCCCTCGTACACGTTTGTAAAACGTTCACGTGCACAGACCTTCATGTGCCCAGACCTTCACGTGCACAACATTATATGTAATTTTGCACGGCTTCACTGCTGTTCAATTATTGTTCAAATGTCACCTGTATTACAACATATGCAAATATAATCATTGTTTTAGTGGGGGGGGGACTCATTATTATGATAATTGTGTTTGTAGGTATTTTAGGCTATATTTAAATGATATCAAAAATAAAATAATGTGAAAATAAATCTGTTACTGTTATGGGTTTTTCAATTTCCCCATCAAAATATAATACCGCTTGATGCTTAATATTCATTGTATATAGTATGTCTATGGGATCACATGTACAAGTGGGTCTATGCGATCACATGTACTAGTATGTCTATGCGATCACATGTACTAGTATGTCTATGGGATCACATGTACTAGTATGTCTATGGGATCACATGTACTAGTATGTCTATGGGATTTTATTTATTTTATTTTATTTATTTCACCTTTATTTAACCAGGTAAGCAAGTTGAGAACAAGTTCTCATTTACAATTGCGACCTGGCCAAGATAAAGCAAAGCAGTTCGACACATACAACGACACAGAGTTACACATGGAGTAAAACAAACATACAGTCAATAATACAGTAAAAAAAAAAAAAAAAAACAAGTCTATATACAATGTGAGCAAATTAGGTGAGAAGGGAGGTAAAGGCAAAAAAGGCCATGGTGGCAAAGTAAATACAATATAGCAAGTAAAACACTGGAATGGTAGTATTGCAATGGAAGAATGTGCAAAGTAGAAATAAAAATAATGGGGTGCAAAGGAGCAAAATAAATAAATAAATTAAATACAGTTAGGAAAGAGGTAGTTGTTTGGGCTAAATTATAGGTGGGCTATGTACAGGTGCAGTAATCTGTAAGATGCTCTGACAGTTGGTGTTTAAAGCTAGTGAGGGAGATAAGTGTTTCCAATTTAAGAGTTTTTTGTAGTTCGTTCCAGTCATTGGCAGCAGAGAACTGGAAGGAGAGGCGGCCAAAGAAAGAATTGGTTTTGGGGGTGACTAGAGAGATATACCTGCTGGAGCGTGTGCTACAGGTGGGAGATGCTATGGTGACCAGCGAGCTGAGATAAGGGGGACTTTACCTAGCAGGGTCTTGTAGATGACATGGAGCCAGTGGGTTTGGCGACGAGTATGAAGCGAGGGCCAGCCAACGAGAGCGTACAGGTCGCAATGGTGGGTAGTATATGGGGCTTTGGTGACAAAACGGATAGCACTGTGATAGACTGCATCCAATTTGTTGAGTAGGGTATTGGAGGCTATTTTGTAAATGACATCGCCAAAGTCGAGGATTGGTAGGATGGTCAATTTTACAAGGGTATGTTTGGCAGCATGAGTGAAGGATGCTTTGTTGCGAAATAGGAAGCCAATTCTAGATTTAACTTTGGATTGGAGATGTTTGATATGGGTCTGGAAGGAGAGTTTACAGTCTAACCAGACACCTAAGTATTTGTAGTTGTCCACGTATTCTAAGTCAGAGCCGTCCAGAGTAGTGATGTTGGACAGGCGGGTAGGTGCAGGTAGCGATCGGTTGAAGAGCATGCATTTAGTTTTACTTGTATTTAAGAGCAATTGGAGGCCACGGAAGGAGAGTTGTATGGCATTGAAGCTTGCCTGGAGGGTTGTTAACACAGTGTCCAAAGAAGGGCCGGAAGTATACAGAATGGTGTCGTCTGCGTAGAGGTGGATCAGAGACTCACCAGCAGCAAGAGCAACATCATTGATGTATACAGAGAAGAGAGTCGGTCCAAGAATTGAACCCTGTGGCACCCCATAGAGACTGCCAGAGGTCCGGACAGCAGACCCTCCGATTTGACACACTGAACTCTATCAGAGAAGTAGTTGGTGAACCAGGCGAGGCAATCATTTGAGAAACCAAGGCTGTCGAGTCTGCCGATAAGGATGTGGTGGTTGACAGAGTCGAAAGCCTTGGCCAGATCAATGAATACGGCTGCACAGTAATGTTTCTTATCGATGGCGGTTAAGATATCGTTTAGGACCTTGAGCGTGGCTGAGGTGCACCCATGACCAGCTCTGAAACCAGATTGCATAGCAGAGAAGGTATGGTGAGATTCAAAATGGTCGGTAATCTGTTTGTTGACTTGGCTTTCGAAGACCTTAGAAAGGCATGGTAGGATAGATATAGGTCTGTAGCAGTTTGGGTCAAGAGTGTCCCCCCCTTTGAAGAGGGGGATGACCGCAGCTGCTTTCCAATCTTTGGGAATCTCAGATGACACGAAAGAGAGGTTGAACAGGCTAGTAATAGGGGTGGCAACAATTTCGGCAGATAATTTTAGAAAGAAAGGGTCCAGATTGTCTAGCCCGGCTGATTTGTAGGGGTCCAGATTTTTCAGCTCTTTCAGAACTTCAGCTGAATGGATTTGGGAGAAGGAGAAATGGGGAAGGCTTGGGCGAGTTGCTGTTGGGGGTGCAGTGCTGTTGACCGGGGATCACGTGTACTAGTATGTCTATGGGATCACATGTACAAGTGGGTCTATGAGATCACATGTACTAGTATGTCTATGGGATCACGTACAAGTGGGTCTATGAGATCACATGTACTACTATGTCTATGGGATCACATGTACTAGTATGTCTATGGGATCACGTACAAGTGGGTCTATGAGATCACATGTACTAGTATGTCTATGGGATCACGTACAAGTGGGTCTATGAGATCACATGTACTAGTATGTCTATGGGATCACGTACAAGTGGGTCTATGAGATCACATGTACTAGTATGTCTATGGGATCACATGTACTAGTATGTCTATGGGATCACATGGACTAGTATGTCTATGGGATCACGTGTACTAGTATGTCTATGGGATCACATGTACAAGTGGGTCTATGAGATCACATGTACTAGTATGTCTATGGGATCACGTACAAGTGGGTCTATGAGATCACATGTACTAGTATGTCTATGGGATCACATGTACTAGTATGTCTATGGGATCACGTACAAGTGGGTCTATGAGATCACATGTACTAGTATGTCTATGGGATCACGTACAAGTGGGTCTATGAGATCACATGTACTAGTATGTCTATGGGATCACGTACAAGTGGGTCTATGAGATCACATGTACTAGTATGTCTATGGGATCACATGTACTAGTATGTCTATAGGATCACGTACAAGTGGGTCTATGAGATCACATGTACTAGTATGTCTATGGGATCACGTACAAGTGGGTCTATGAGATCACATGTACTAGTATGTCTATGGGATCACATGTACTAGTATGTCTATGGGATCACGTACAAGTGGGTCTATGAGATCACATGTACTAGTATGTCTATGGGATCACGTACAAGTGGGTCTATGAGATCACATGTACTAGTATGTCTATGGGATCACGTACAAGTGGGTCTATGAGATCACATGTACTAGTATGTCTATGGGATCACATGTACTAGTATGTCTATGGGATCACGTGTACTAGTATGTCTATGGGATCACATGTACAAGTGGGTCTATGAGATCACATGTACTAGTATGTCTATGGGATCACGTGTACTAGTATGTCTATGAGATCACATGTACTAGTATGTCTATGGGATCACGTACAAGTGGGTCTATGAGATCACATGTACTAGTATGTCTATGGGATCACGTACAAGTGGGTCTATGAGATCACATGTACTAGTATGTCTATGGGATCACATGTACTAGTATGTCTATGGGATCACGTACAAGTGGGTCTATGAGATCACGTGTTTTTTATTTTTTATTTCAACTTTATTTGACCAGGGAGGCCAGTTGAGACCAAGTTGTCATTTACAACTGCAACCTGGCCAAGATAATGTCACTACTCCCACCGAAGGTGTCTCCCCTGCCTGTTCGGGCGGTGCTCGGCGGTCATCGTCGCAGGTCTACTAGCCGCCACGATCCCATTTTCCTTTTTTGTTCGTTTGGTCTTATTAGTTGCACCTATTCCTTTTTGTGTTTCTTGATTTTGTCTATTCAAGCCTGTTAGGCCCGCCTAGGTTTGTGCTGGATTGCTATCCTGTTAGTTTGTGGATGTTCATTTGTATCTTATTTTTCCAGACAGTTTTGGGTCCTGTGTACGGGCCGGTCAGTTAATGCACCTTGTGTTTTGTTTCTCCAGACAGTTTTGGGTCCTGTGTATGGGCCGGTCAGTTAATGCACCTTGTGTTTTGTTTCTCCAGACAGTTTTGGGTCCTGTGTACGGGCCGGTCAGTTTATGCACCTTGTGTTTTGTTTCTCCAGACAGTTTTGGGTCCTGTGTACGGGCCGGTCAGTTTATGCACCTTGTATTTTGTTTCTCCAGACAGTTTTGGGTCCTGTGTATGGGCCGGTCAGTTAATGCACCTTGTGTTTTGTTTCTCCAGACAGTTTTGGGTCCTGTGTACGGGCCGGTCAGTTAATGCGCCTTGTGTTTTGTTTCTCCAGACAGTTTTGGGTCCTGTGTATGGGCCGGTCAGTTAATGCGCCTTGTGTTTTGTTTCTCCAGACAGTTTTGGGTCCTGTGTATGGGCCGGTCATTTTATGCACCTTGTGTTTTTTGAGTGACCGTTTTTTTCCGGTAATAAAAAATATAAATTTATTCTAACACTCTGCTCTCTGTGCCTGACTCCAACTCACTGTTCTTGGAGAACTCTGACAGATAAAGCAAAGCAGTGCAACACAATCAACACAGAGTTACACAAGGAATAAGCAAACATACAATCAATAATACAACAGAAAAAGTCTATATACAGTGTTTTCAAATGAGGTAAGATGAGGGAGATAAGGCAATAAATAGGCCATAGTGGCGAAATAATTACATTATAGCAATTAAACACTGGAGTGATACATGTGCAGAAGATGAATGTGCAAGTAGAGATACTGGGTTGCAAAGGAGCAAAATAAGTAAAATAAATAACAGTATGGGGATGAGGTAGTTGGAAGGGCTATTTCCGTATGGGCTATATACAGGTGCAGTGATCTGTGAGCTGCTGTGACAGCTGGTGCTTAAAGCTAGTTAGGGAAATATGAGTCTCCAGCTTCAGTGATCTTTGCAGTTTGTTCCAATCATTGGCAGCAGACAACTGGAAGGAAAGGCGGCTGAAGAAGGAATTGGCTTTGGGGTGACCAGTGAAATATACCTGCTGGAGCACGTGCTATGGGTGGGTGCTGCTATGGTGACCAGTGAGCTTAGATAACGCGGGACTTTACCTAGCAAAGAGTTATAGATGACCTGGAGCCAGTGGGTTTGGTGATGAATATGAAGCGAGGGCCAGCCATCGATAGCATACAGGTCACGGTGATGGGTAGTATATGGGGCTTTGGTGACAAAACAGATGGCACTGTGATAGACTGCATCCAATTTGCTGAGTAGAGTGTTGGAGGCTATTTTGTAAATGACATCGCCGAAGTCGAGGATCGGTAGGATAGTCAGTTTTACAACGGTATGTTTGGCAGCATGAGTGAAGGAGGCTTTGTTTGAGAAATGTACTAGTAGGTCTATGACATCACATGTACTAGTATGTCTATGGGATCCCATGTACTAGTGGGTCTATGGGATCTCATGTACTAGTATGTCCCAGATGCAGACACAGGTGGTGGATAGTTCGGTCCTCAGAATATTTATGATAACAAAGGGGCAGGCTGAGTCAATCAGGGACAGAACGGAAGGCAGGCTCAGGGTCAGGGAAGGCAGGCTCAGGGACAGAACGGAAGGCAGGCTCAGGGTCAGGGCAGGCAGAAAGGTCAGAACCGGGAAGACCAGAACACAAGAACTTGAGAACAGAAGAAACAGGAAACACGCAGGTAAGACCTGAAAAGACAAGACGAACTGGCAACAGACAAACAGAAAAGCAGGTTTAAGTACACAGGGCATAATGGGGAAAATAGTAGACACCTGGTGGGGGGGGGGTGGAGACAAGCAAAAGACAGATGAAACAGATCAGGGTGTGACCCTCTTTGCCACAAATTAATGTCAGACAATTTTGTTTTCATTTGCTACTGGACACAAGGGTCTGTCTGAAGACCCCGGACCGAAATTATCTGTGGAAATCCTGAATGAAATGAAAAACATCACAGCTGACTTGATTTCTGATGGAAGAGTAGAGAATGAAGTGGAGGAGGATGAAGAGGTGAAGATTCACTCCTGCCTATCGTCCTTGGAGGCTGTTTGCCAAAAGTTTGGGGCTGCTCTTGACAGGAAACAATGTGAAAGGGACCAATTCCCATGTGGCTCAGTTGGTAGAGCATTGTGCTTGCAACACCAGGGTTGTGGGTTTGATTCCCATGGGAGACCACTATTAATTAATAAATCCTGTTGGGGCTAGGGGGCAGCATTTTCACTTTTGGATGAAAGGCGTGCCCAGAGTAACCTACCTCCCACTCTTTCCCAGATGGGAATATATGCATATTATTGTTACTGGTGGATAGAAAACACTCTGAAGTTTCTAAAACTGTTTGAATTATGTCTGTGAGTATAACATTTACATTTAAGTCATTTAGCAGACGCTCTTATCCAGAGAACTCATATGGCAGACAAAAACCTGAGAAGAAATCCAAACAGGAAGTGAGAACTCAATTTTGAAAACAGTGCCTTTTGATGTCCATCTTAGATATGGATGAGCATGCACTTCCTAGGGCTTCCACAAGATGTCACCGTCTTTAGATTCTGGTTGTATGATTCTACTATAAAGGAGCGGCTCATAATAGGTCTTTGAGTGGGTGGTCTGGCAGAAAGCCTCGGTTTCATTGCGCGCGGTCATGAGAGAGTGTTTTTGCGTTCCAATGCGTTTCTTCAGACAATGAAATACTCCGGTTGGAACCTTATTGCTGATTTAAAACATCCTAAATATGGATTTCATACATCATTTGACTTGTTTCTACTACCTGTAACTGAACTTTTTGAGTTTTTGTCTGGAGGAATTGCTCGTGATTTTTGAGGCTTGAATGCTGGGCTGAACAATCTAACAACAAGTGGCTAAATGATGGGCTTTATGGAACTTTATGGAACAAATCAGTAATTTATTGTCGAACTGGGATTCCTGGAACTGCCTTCTGATGAAGATATTCAAAGGTAAGTGAATATTTATAGTGTTTTTTGTAGCTTCTGTTGACGCCAAAATGGCGGCTATTTCTTTGGGTTCTGAGCGCTGTTCTCAGATTATTCTTTTTCCGTTTTTTGAAATCTGACACAGCGGTTGCATAGAGGATACGTTTAGCTTTAATTCTGTGAATAACACTTGCATCTTTTATCAATGTTTATTGTGAGTATTTCTGCAAAATCACCGGTTGTTTTGGAATCAAAACTTTACTGCACGTAATGCGCCAATGTAAACTGAGATTTTATATATATATATATATATATATATATATATATATATATATATATATATATATATATATATATATATGCACATTATCGAACAAAACACACAATACATGTATAACATGATGTCCTATGAGTGTCATCTGAAGGAGATAATAGATAGTGATTCATTTGATCTATATTTCTGTTTTTGTGACAGTGAAAAATGGCTGTGTGTTTTTGAATTTGGTGGTCATCTAGCATAAATATATGTTGTGTTTTCTCTGTAAAACATTTAAAAAACCAGACATGATGGGTAGAATAACAAGATGTGTATCTTTCGTTTGCTGTATTGGACTTGTTAATGTGTGAAAGTTAAATATTTTGTCATATATTTTTTTTCAGCTGAATGGGAGGGGGTGTTCCCTTTAGGGAACTCCTTGCTATAACAAGTTTTTAAGAAGTATGCACATTTATGCACTCATATTGTTACTACTACGTACTGTTCATATTGTTATCCATACTACTGTTCATATTGTTATCCATACTTTGTTAGCATCTGCTACATGACTAAAATGTAAATGCAGGGACAATACTGTATAAAAGGAATGTTCATATTGTTATCCATTTGTGTGTTCACTAGTTCATGTTGTTATCCATACTAGATACTACTGTGTAGTGGCTGTGGTTATCCATACTACTGTTCATATTATTATCCATACTACTGTTCATATTGTTAGCACACTACTGTTCATATTGTTATCCATACTATTCATATTGTTATCCATACTACTGTTCATATTGTTATCCATACTACATGCACATATTGTTATTAAGTTCATATTATTATCCATACTCTGTTCATATTGTTATCGGATTGACTACTGTTCAATTGTTATCCATACTACTGTTCATATTGTTATCCATACTACTGTTCATTATTGATCCATACTACTGTTCATATTGTTATCCATACTACAAATACCTCGTATTGTTATCCATACTACTGTTCATATTGTTATCCATACTACTGTTCATTGTTATCCATACTAGTGCTGTTATCCATACTACTGTTCATATTGTTATCCATACTACTGTTATTGTTATCCATACTACTGTTCATATTGTTATCCATATTCATATTGTTATCCATACTACTGTTCATATTGTTATCCATACTACTGTTCATATTGTTATCCATACTACTGTTCATATTGTTATCCATACTACTGTTCATATTGTTATCCATACTACTGTTCATATTGTTATCCATACTACTGTTCATATTATTATCCATATACTGTTCATATTGTTATCCTACTGTTCATATTGTTATCCATACTACTGTTCATATTGTTATCCATACTACTGTTCATATTGTTATCCATACTACTGTTCATATTGTTATCCATACTACTGTTCATATTGTTATCCATACTACTGTTCATATTGTTATCCATACTGTTATATTGTTATCCATACTTGTGTTATCCATACTACTGTTCATATTATTATCCATACTACTGTTCATATTATTATCCATACTACTGTTCATTGTTATCCATACTACTGTTCATATTATTATGATCCATTGTTATCCTACTGTTCATATTGTTATCCATACTACATTGTTATCCATACTACTGTTCATATTGTGATCCATACTACTGTTCGTATTGTTATCCATACTACTGTTCATATTGTTATCCATACTACTGTTCATGTTGTTATCCATACTACTGTTCATATTTGTTTATCCATATCCTACTACTGTTCTGTATCATACTACTGTTTATTGTTATCCATACTACTGTTCATATTATTATCCATACTACTGTTCATATTGTTATCCATACTACTGTTCATATTGTTATCCATACTACTGTTCATATTGTTATCCATACTACTGTTCATATTATTATCCATACTACTGTTCATTGTATATCCATACTACTGTTCATATTGTTATCCATACTACTGTTCATATTGTTATCCTACTGTTCATATTGTATCCATACTATATTATTATCCATACTACTGTTCATATTGTTATCCATACTACTGTTCATATTGTTATCCATACTACTGTTCATATTGTTATCCATACTACTGTTCATATTGTTATCCATACTACTGTTCATATTGTTATCCATACTACTGTTCATATTGTTATCCATACTACTGTTCATATTGTTATCCATACTACTGTTCATATTGTTATCCATACTACTGTTCATATTGTTATCCATACTACTGTTCATATTGTTATCCATACTACTGTATCCATATACTGTTATATCCATACTACTGTTCATATTGTTATCCATACTACTGTTCATATTGTTATCCATACTACTGTTCATATTGTTATCCATACTACTGTTCATATTGTTATCCATACTACTGTTCATATTGTTATCCATACTATTGTTATCCATACTACTGTTCATATTGTTATCCATACTACTGTTCATTGTTATCCATACTACATTGTTATCCATACTACTGTTCATATTGTTATCCATACTACTGTTCATATTGTTATCCATACTACCATACTACTGTTCATATTACTATATTGTTATCCATACTACTGTTCATATTGTTATCCATACTTGTTCATGTTGTTATCCATACTACTGTTCATATTGTTCATACTGTTTGTTATCCATACTACTGTTCATACTACTGTTTATTGTTATCCATACTACTGTTCATATTGTTATCCATACTACTGTTCATATTGTTATCCATACTACTGTTCATATTGTTATCCATACTACTGTTCATATTGTTATCCATACTACTGTTCATATTGTTATCCATACTACTGTTCATATTGTTATCCATACTACTGTTTATTGTTATCCATACTACTGTTCATATTGTTATCCATACTACTGTTCATATTGTTATCCATACTACTGTTCATATTGTTATCCATACTACTGTTCATATTGTTATCCATACTACTGTTCATATTGTTATCCATACTACTGTTCATATTGTTATCCATACTACATTGTTATCATATTGTTATCCATACTACTGTTCATATTGTTATCCATACTACTGTTCATATTGTGTTATCCATACTACTGTTCATATTGTTATCCATACTACATATTGTTATCCACTGTTCATTGTTATCCATACTACTGTTTCATATTGTTATCCATACTACTGTTCATATTGTTATCCATACTACTGTTCATATTGTTATCCATACTACTGTTCATACATTGTTATCCATACTACTGTTCATATTGTTATCCATACTACTGTTCATATTGTTATCCATACTACTGTTCATATTGTTATCCATACTACTGTTCATATTGTTATCCATACTACTGTTCATATTGTTATCCATACTACATTGTTATCCATACTACATTGTTATCCATACTACTGTTCATATTGTTATCCATACTACTGTTCATATTGTTATCCATACTACTGTTCATATTGTTATCCATACTACTGTTCATATTGTTATCCATACTACATTGTTATCCATACTACTGTTCATATTGTTATCCATACTACTGTTCATATTGTTATCCATACTACTGTTCATATTGTTATCCATACTACTGTTCATATTGTTATCCATACTACTGTTCATATTGTTATCCATACTACTGTTCATATTGTTATCCATACTACTGTTCATATTGTTATCCATACTACTGTTCATATTGTTATCCATACTACTGTTCATATTGTTATCCATACTACTGTTCATATTATTATCCATACTACTGTTCATATTGTTATCCATACTACATTGTTATCCATACTACTGTTCATATTGTGATCCATACTACTGTTCATATTGTTATCCATACTACTGTTCATATTGTTATCCATACTACATTGTTATCCATACTACTGTTCATATTGTTATCCATATACTGTTCATATTGTTATCCACTGTTCATATTATTATCCATACTACTGTTCATATTGTTATCCATACTACTGTTCATATTGTTATCCATACTACTGTTCATATTGTTATCCATACTACTGTTCATATTGTTATTATCTGTTCATATTGTTATCCACTACTGTTCATATTGTTATCCATACTACTGTTCATATTGTTATCCATACTACTGTTCATATTGTTATCCATACTACTGTTGTTCATATTGTTATCCATACTACTGTTCATATTGTTATCCATACTACTGTTATCCATACTACTGTTCATATTGTTATTATCCATATTATTATCCATACTACTGTTCATATTGTTATCCATACTACTGTTCATATTGTTATCCATACTACTGTTCATATTATTATCCATACTACTGTTCATGTTATCCATACTACTGTTCATATTGTTATCCATACTACTGTTCTGTTCCATACTATTGTTATCCATACTACATATTGTTATCCATACTTGTTCATATTGTTATCCATACTACTGTTCATATTGTTATCCATACTACTGTTCATATTGTTATCCATACTACTGTTCATATTGTTATCCATACTACTGTTCATATTGTGATCCATACTACTGTTCGTATTGTTATCCATACTACTGTTCATATTGTTATCCATTCTACTGTTCATGTTGTTATCCATACTACTGTTCATATTATTATCCATACTACTGTTCATATTGTTATCCATACTACTGTTCTACTGTTATTGTTATATCCATACTACTGTTCATATTGTTATCCATACTTGTTATCCATACTACTGTATCCATACTACTGTTATCCATACTACTGTTCATATTGTTATTCTACTGTTCATTGTTATCCATACTACTGTTCATATTATTATCCATACTACTGTTCATATTATTATCCATACTACTGTTCATATTGTTATCCATACTACTGTTCATATTGTTATCCATACTACTGTTCATATTGTTATCCATACTACATATTGTTATCCATACTACTGTTCATATTGTTATCCATACTACTGTTCATATTGTTATCCATACTACTGTTATCCATACTACTGTTCATATTGTTATCCATACTACTGTTCATTATTATTATCCATACTACTGTTCATATTGTTATCCATACTACTGTTCATATTGTTATCCATACTACTGTTCATATTGTTATCCATACTACTGTTCATATTTATCCATACTACTGTTCATATTGTTATCCATACTACTGTTCATATTGTTATCCATACTACTGTTCATATTGTTATCCATACTACTGTTCATATTGTTATCCATACTACTGTTCATATTGTTATCCATACTACTGTTCATATTGTTATCCATACTACTGTTCATATTGTTATCCATACTACTGTTCATATTGTTATCATACTACTGTTCATATTGTTATCCATACTATATTGTTATCCATACTACTGTTCATATTGTTATTATCCATACTACTGTTCATATTGTTATCCATACTACTGTTCATACTACTGTGTTATCCATACTACTGTTCATATTGTTATCCATACTACTGTTCATATTGTTATCCATACTACTGTTCATATTGTTATCCATACTACTGTTCATATTGTTATCCATACTACTGTTCATATTGTTATCCATACTACTGTTCATATTGTTATCCATACTACTGTTCATATTGTTATCCATACTACTGTTCATATTGTTATCCATACTACTGTTCATATTATTATCCATACTACTGTTCATATTGTTATCCATACTACTGTTCATTGTTATCCATACTACTGTTCATATTGTTATCCATACTACTGTTCATATTGTTATCCATACTACTGTTCATATTGTTATCCATACTACTGTTCATATTGTTATCCATACTACTGTTCATATTGTTATCCATCCATTGTTACTACTGTTCATATTGTTATCCATACTACATATTGTTATTACATACTGTTTATTTATCCATACTACTGTTCATATTGTTATCCATACTATCTGTTCATATATTGTTATCCATACTACTGTTCATATTGTTATCCATACTACTGTTCATATTGTTATCCATACTACTGTTCATATTGTTATCCATACTACTGTTCATATTGTTATCCATACTACTGTTCATATTGTTATCCATACTACTGTTCATATTGTTATCCATACTACATTGTTATCCATACTACTGTTCATATTGTTATCCATACTACTGTTCATATTGTTATCCATACTACATTGTTATCCATACTACTGTTCATATTGTTATCCATACTACTGTTCATATTGTTATCCATACTACATTGTTCATATTGTTATCCATACTACTGTTCATATTGTTATCCATACTACTGTTCATCATTGTTATCCATACTACTGTTCATATTGTTATCCATACTACTGTTCATATTGTTATCCATACTACTGTTCATATTGTTATACTGTTCATATTGTTATCCATACTACTGTTCATATTGTTATCCATACTACTGTTCGTTGTTATCCATACTACTGTTCATATTGTTATCCATACTACTGTTCCATACTACTGTTCATATTGTTATCCATACTACTGTTCATATTGTTATCCATACTACTGTTCATATTGTTATCCATACTACTGTTCATATTGTTATTCTATATTGTTATCCATACTACTGTTCATATTGTTATCCATACTTGTTATCCATACTACTGTTTCATATACTGTTTGTTGTTATCCATACTACTGTTCATATTGTTATCCATACTACTGTTCATATTGTTATCCATACTACTGTTCATATTGTTATCCATACTACTGTTCATATTGTTATCCATACTACTGTTCATATTGTTATCCATACTACTGTTCATATTGTTATCCATACTACATATTGTTTCATATTGTTATCCATACTACTGTTCATATTGTTATCCATACTGTTATCCATACTACTGTTCATATTGTTATCCATACTACTGTTCATATTGTTATCCATACTACTGTTCATATTGTTATCCATACTACTGTTTCATATTGTTATCCATACTACTGTTCATATTGTTATCCATACTACTGTTCATATTGTTATCCATACTACTGTTCATATTGTTATCCATACTACTGTTCATATTGTTATCCATCTACTGTTCATATTGTTATCCATACTACTGTTCATATTGTTATCCATACTACTGTTCATATTGTTATCCATTGTTATCCATACTACTGTTCATATTGTTATCCATACTACTGTTCATATTGTTATCCATACTACTGTTCATATTATTATCCATACTACTGTTCATATTGTTATCCATACTACTGTTCATATTGTTATCCATACTACTGTTCATATTGTTATCCATACTACTGTTCATATTGTTATCCATACTACATTGTTATCCATACTACTGTTCATATTGTTATCCATACTACTGTTCATATTGTTATCCATACTACTGTTCATATTATTATCCATACTACTGTTCTACTGTTCATTGTTATCCATACTACTGTTCATATTGTTATCCATGCTACTGTTCATATTGTTTATCCATATTGTTATACTACTGTTCATATTGTTATCCATACTACTGTTCATATTGTTATCCATACTACTGTTCATATTATTATCCATACTACTGTTCATATTGTTATCCATACTACTGTTCATATTGTTATCCATACTACTGTTCATATTGTTATCCATACTACTGTTCATATTGTTATCCATACTACTGTTCATATTGTTATCCATACTACTGTTCATATTATTATCCATACTACTGTTCATATTGTTATCCATACTACTGTTCATATTGTTATCCATACTACTGTTCATATTGTTATCCATACTACTGTTCATATTGTTATCCATACTACTGTTCATATTGTTATCCATACTACTGTTCATATTGTTATCCATACTACTGTTCATATTGTTATCCATACTACTGTTCATATTGTTATCCATACTACTGTTCATATTGTTATCCATACTACTGTTCATATTGTTATCCATACTACTGTTCATATTGTTATCCATACTACTGTTCATATTGTTATCCATACTACTGTTCATATTGTTATCCATACTACTGTTCATATTGTTATCCATACTACTGTTCATATTGTTATCCATCTACTGTATTGTTATCCATACTACTGTTCTTATTACTATATTGTTATCCATACTACTGTTCATATTGTTATTATCCATACTACTGTTCATATTGTTATCCATACTACTGTTCATTGTTATCCATACTACTGTTCATATTGTTATCCATACTACTGTTCATATTATTATCCATACTACTGTTCATATTGTTATCCATACTACATTGTTATCCATACTATTGTTATCCATACTACTGTTCATATTGTTATCCATACTACTGTTCATACTTGTTATCCATACTACTGTTCATATTGTTATCCATACTACTGTTCATATTATTATCCATACTACTGTTCATATTGTTTATCCATACTACTGTTCATATTGTTATCCATACTACTGTTCATATTGTTATCCATACTACTGTTCATATTGTTATCCATACTACTGTTCATATTGTTATCCATACTACTGTTCATATTGTTATCCATACTACTGTTCATATTGTTATCCATACTACTGTTCATATTGTTATCCATACTACTGTTCATATTGTTATCCATACTACTGTTCATATTGTTATCCATACTACTGTTCATATTGTTATCCATACTACTGTTCATATTGTTATCCATACTACTGTTCATATTGTTATCCATACTACTGTTCATATTGTTATCCATACTACTGTTCATATTGTTATCCATACTACTGTTCATATTGTTCATACTACTGTTATCCATTGTTATCCATACTACTGTTCATATTGTTATCCATACTACTGTTCATATTGTTATCCATACTACTGTTCATATTGTTATCCATACTACTGTTCATACTATTGTTATCCATACTACATTGTTATCATACTACTGTTCATATTTATCCATACTACTGTTCATATTGTTATCCATACTACTGTTCATATTGTTATCCATACTACTGTTCATATTGTTATCCATACTACTGTTCATATTGTTATCCATACTACTGTTCATATTGTTATCCATACTACTGTTCATATTGTTATCCATACTTGTTATCCATACTACTGTTCATATTGTTATCCATACTACTGTTCATATTGTTATCCATACTACTGTTCATATTGTTATCCATACTACTGTTCATATTGTTATCCATACTACTGTTCATATTGTTATCCATACTACTGTTCATATTGTTATCCATACTACTGTTCATATTGTTATCCATACTACTGTTCATATTGTTATCCATACTACTGTTCATATTGTTATCCATACTACTGTTCATATTGTTATCCATACTACTGTTCATATTGTTATCCATACTACTGTTCATATTGTTATCCATACTACTGTTCATATTGTTATCCATACTACTGTTCATATTGTTATCCATACTACTGTTCATATTGTTATCCATACTACTGTTCATATTGTTATCCATACTACTGTTCATATTGTTATCCATACTACTGTTCATATTGTTATCCATACTACTGTTCATATTGTTATCCATACTACTGTTCATATTGTTATCCATACTACTGTTCATATTGTTATCCATACTACTGTTCATATTGTTATCCATACTACTGTTCATATTGTTATCCATACTACTGTTCATATTGTTATCCATACTACTGTTCATATTGTTATCCATACTACTGTTCATATTGTTATCCATACTACTGTTCATATTGTTATCCATACTACATTGTTATCCATACTACTGTTCATATTGTTATCCATACTACTGTTCATATTGTTATCCATACTACTGTTCATATTGTTATCCATACTACTGTTCATATTGTTATCCATACTACTGTTCATATTGTTATCCATACTACATATTGTTTCACTACTGTTCATATTGTTATCCATACTGTTCATATTGTTACTGTTCATACTGTTCATATTGTTATCCATACTACTGTTCCATACTATTGTTATCCATACTACTGTTCATATTGTTATCCATATCCATACTACTGTTCATATTGTTTATCCATACTACTACTGTTCATATTGTTATCCATACTACTGTTCATATTGTTATCCATACTACTGTTCATATTGTTATCCATACTACTGTTCATATTGTTATCCATACTACTGTTCATATTGTTATCCATACTACTGTTCATATTGTTATCCATACTACTGTTATCCATACTACTGTTCATATTGTTATCCATACTACTGTTCATATTGTTATCCATACTACTGTTCATATTGTTATCCATACTACTGTTCATATTGTTATATACTACTGTTCATATTGTTATCCATACTACTGTTCATATTGTTATCCATACTACTGTTCATATTGTTATCCATACTACTGTTCATATTGTTATCCATACTACTGTTCATATTGTTATCCATACTACTGTTCATATTGTTATCCATACTACTGTTCATATTGTTATCCATACTACTGTTCATATTGTTATCCATACTACTGTTCATATTGTTATCCATACTACTGTTCCATACTATTGTTATCCATACTACTGTTCATATTGTTATCCATACTACTGTTCATATTGTTATCCATACTACTGTTCATATTGTTATCCATACTACTGTTCATATTGTTATCCATACTACATATTGTTATCCATACTACTGTTCATATTGTTATCCATACTACTGTTCATATTGTTATCCATACTACTGTTCTGTTATCCATACTACTGTTTGTTATCCATACTACATATTGTTATCACTATTGTTATCCATACTACTGTTCATATTGTTATCCATACTACTGTTCATATTGTTATCCATACTACTGTTCATATTGTTATCCATACTACTGTTCATATTATTATCCATACTACTGTTCATATTGTTATCCATACTACATTGTTATCCATACTTGTTATCCATACTACTGTTTGTTATCCATACTACTGTTCATATTGTTATCCATACTACTGTTCATATTGTTATCCATACTATTGTTATCCATACTACTGTTCATATTGTTATCCATACTACTGTTCATATTGTTATCCATACTACTGTTCATATTGTTATCCATACTACTGTTCATATTGTTATCCATACTACTGTTCATATTGTTATCCATACTACTGTTCATTGTTATCCATACTGTTCATATTGTTATCCATACTACTGTTCATATTGTTATCCATACTACTGTTCATATTGTTATCCATACTACTGTTCATATTGTTATCCATACTACTGTTCATATTGTTATCCATACTACTGTTATCCATACTACTGTTTATCCATACTACTGTTCATTGTTATCCTACTGTTCATATTGTTATCCATACTACTGTTCATATTGTTATCCATACTACTGTTCATATTGTTATCCATACTACTGTTCATATTGTTATCCATACTACTGTTCATATTGTTATCCATACTACTGTTCATATTGTTATCCATACTACTGTTCATATTGTTATCCATACTACTGTTCATATTGTTATCCATACTACTGTTCATATTGTTATCCATACTACATTGTTATCCATACTACTGTTCATATTGTTATCCATACTACTGTTCATATTGTTATCCATACTACATTGTTATCCATACTACATTGTTATCCATACTACTGTTCATATTGTTATCCATACTACTGTTCATATTGTTATCCATACTACTGTTCATATTGTTATCCATACTACTGTTCATATTGTTATCCATACTACTGTTCATATTGTTATCCATACTACTGTTCATATTGTTATCCATACTACTGTTCATATTGTTATCCATACTACTGTTCATATTGTTATCCATACTACTGTTCATGTTGTTATCCATACTACTGTTCATATTGTTATCCATACTACTGTTCATATTGTTATCCATACTACTGTTCATATTGTTATCCATACTACTGTTCATATTGTTATCCATACTACTGTTCATATTGTTATCCATACTACTGTTCATATTGTTATCCATACTACTGTTCATATTGTTATCCATACTACTGTTCATATTGTTATCCATACTACTGTTCATATTGTTATCCATACTACTGTTCATATTGTTATCCATACTACTGTTCATATTGTTATCCATACTACTGTTCATATTTATCCATACTACTGTTCATATTGTTATCCATACTACTGTTCATATTGTTATCCATACTACTGTTCATATTGTTATCCATACTACTGTTCATATTGTTATCCATACTACATTGTTATCCATACTACTGTTCATATTGTTATCCATACTACTGTTCATATTGTTATCCATACTACTGTTCATATTGTTATCCATACTACTGTTCATATTGTTATCCATACTACTGTTCATATTGTTATCCATACTACTGTTCATATTGTTATCCATACTACTGTTCATATTGTTATCCATACTACTGTTCATATTGTTATCCATACTACTGTTCATATTGTTATCCATACTACTGTTCATATTGTTATCCATACTACTGTTCATATTGTTATCCATACTACTGTTCATATTGTTATCCATACTACTGTTCATATTGTTATCCATACTACTGTTCATATTGTTATCCATACTACTGTTCATATTGTTATCCATACTACTGTTCATATTGTTATCCATACTACTGTTCATATTGTTATCCATACTACTGTTCATATTGTTATCCATACTACTGTTCATATTGTTATCCATACTACTGTTCATATTGTTATCCATACTACTGTTCATATTGTTATCCATACTACTGTTCATATTGTTATCCATACTACTGTTCATATTGTTATCCATACTACTGTTATCCATATTGTTATCCATACTACTGTTCATATTGTTATCCATACTACTGTTCATATTGTTATCCATACTACTGTTCATATTGTTATCCATACTACATTGTTATCCATATTGTTATCCATACTACTGTTCATATTGTTATCCATACTACATATTGTTATCCATACTGTTCTGTACTGTTCATATTGTTATCCATACTACTGTTCATATACATTGTTATACTGTTCATCCATACTACTGTTCATATTGTTATCCATACTCTGTTCATTGTTATCCATACTACTGTTCATATTGTTATCCATACTACTGTTCATATTGTTATCCATACTACATATTGTTATCCATACTACTGTTCATTATCCATACTACTGTTCATATTGTTATCCATACTACTGTTCATATTGTTATCCATACTACTGTTCATATTGTTATCCATACTACTGTTCATTGTTATCCATACTACTGTTCATATTGTTATCCATACTACTGTTCATATTGTTATCCATACTACTGTTATTGTTATCCATACTACTACTGTTCATATTGTTATCCATACTACTGTTCATATTGTTATCCATACTACTGTTCATATTGTTATCCATACTACTGTTCATATTGTTATCCATACTATACTACTGTTCATATTGTTATCCATACTACTGTTCATATTGTTATCCATACTACTGTTCATATTGTTATCCATACTACTGTTCATATTGTTATCCATACTACTGTTCATATTGTTATCCATACTACATATTGTTCATACTACTATTGTTATCCATACTACTGTTCATATTGTTATCCATACTACATATTGTTATCCATACTACATATTGTTATCCATACTATTGTTATCCATACTACTGTTCATATTGTTATCCATACTCCATTGTTATCCATACTACTGTTCATATTGTTATCCATACTACTGTTCATATTGTTATCCATACTACTGTTCATATTGTTATCCATACTACTGTTCATATTGTTCACTGTTCATTGTTATCCATACTACTGTTCATATTGTTATCCATACTACTGTTCATATTGTTATCCATACTACTGTTCATATTGTTATCCATACTACTGTTCATATTGTTATCCATACTACTGTTCATATTGTTCATATTGTTATCCATACTACTGTTCATATTGTTATCCATACTACTGTTCATATTGTTATCCATACTACTGTTCATATTGTTATCCATACTACTGTTCATATTGTTATCCATACTACTGTTCATTGTTATCCATACTACTGTTCATATTGTTATCCATACTACTGTTCATATTGTTATCCATACTACTGTTCATATTGTTATCCATACTACTGTTCATATTGTTATCCATACTACTGTTCATATTGTTATCCATACTACTGTTCATATTGTTATCCATACTACTGTTCATATTGTTATCCATACTACTGTTATCATACTACTGTTCATATTGTTATCCATACTACTGTTCATATTGTTATCCATACTACTGTTCATATTGTTATCCATACTACTGTTCATATTGTTATCCATACTATTGTTATCCATACTACTGTTCATATTGTTATCCATACTACTGTTCATATTGTTATCCATACTACTGTTCATATTGTTATCCATACTACTGTTCATATTGTTATCCATACTACTGTTCATATTGTTATCCATACTACTGTTCATATTGTTATCCATACTACTGTTCATATTGTTATCCATACTACTGTTCATATTGTTATCCATACTACTGTTCATATTGTTATCCATACTACTGTTCATATTGTTATCCATACTACTGTTCATATTGTTATCCATACTACTGTTCATATTGTTATCCATACTACTGTTCATATTGTTTCACTATTGTTATCCATACTACTGTTCATATTGTTATCCATACTACTGTTCATATTGTTATCCATACTACTGTTCATATTGTTATCCATACTACTGTTCATATTGTTATCCATACTACTGTTCATATTGTTATCCATACTACTGTTCATATTGTTATCCATACTACATATTGTTATCCATACTACTGTTCATATTGTTATCCATACTACTGTTCATATTGTTATCCATACTACTGTTCATATTGTTATCCATACTACTGTTCATATTATTATCCATACTACTGTTCATATTATTATCCATACTACATTGTTATCCATACTACTGTTCATATTGTGATCCATGCTACTGTTCATATTGTTATCCATACTACATTGTTATCCATACTACTGTTCATATTGTGATCCATACTACTGTTCGTATTGTTATCCATACTACTGTTCATATTGTTATCCATACTACTGTTCATATTGTTATCCATACTACTGTTCATATTGTTATCCATACTACTGTTCATATTGTTATCCATACTACTGTTCATATTGTTATCCATACTACTGTTCATATTGTTATCCATACTACTGTTCATATTGTTATCCATACTACTGTTCATATTATTATCCATACTACTGTTCATATTATTATCCATACTACTGTTCATATTGTTATCCATACTACTCATATTATCCATACTACTGTTCATATTGTTACATACTAGTATATCCATACTACTGTTCATGTTGTTATCCATACTACTGTTCATGTTGTTCATACTACTGTTCATATTGTTATCCATACTACTGTTCATATCATTATCCATACTACTGTTATTTGTTCATATTGTTATCCATACTACTGTTGTTATCCATACTACTGTTCATATTGTTATCCATACTACTGTTCATATTGTTATCCATACTACTGTTCATATTGTTATCCATACTACTGTTCATATTGTTATCCCCCCACATACTACTGTTCCTTTGCCCTCAGAATCGTCTCAATTGTTCAGGGCATGGACTTTACAAGTATATTTGACTGTTTGACTGTAACATACATTCTATGTATCAAGATAACTATGTATCATAGTTATTTGCAGGTGCATATTGTACTTAACCAAGCCAGATCCATGTTCTGCCACAATTAACAGCCGTTATGTACATTTCTTGAATTATTTAGTATTTTATTGCCCTTTTGAAAACATCACCAAAAGTTAATAGGAAACTAGTTATTTAAAAATCATGTATGTTACCAGCCTTGTAGTTATCATGGGAATATGTCCCCTTCAAAGACGTGTGTTACCAGCCTTGTAAACATCATCGGAATATGTCCCCTTCAAAGACGTGTGTTACCAGCCTTGTAGTTATCATGGGGATATGTCCCCTTCAAAGACATGTGTGTTACCAGCCTTGTAGTCATCATGGGAATATCTCCCCTTCAAAGACATGTGTGTTACCAGCCTTGTAGTCATCATGGGAATATGTCCCCTTCAAAGACATGTCTGTTACCAGCCTTGTAGTTATCATGGGAATATGTCCCCTTCAAAGACATGTGTGTTACCAGCCTTGTAGTTATCATGGGAATATGTCCCCTTCAAAGACATGTCTGTTACCAGCCTTGTAATCATCATGGGGATATGTCCCCTTCAAAGACATGTGTGTTACCAGCCTTGTAGTCATCATGGGGATATGTCCCCTGCAAAGACATGTATGTTACCAGCCTTGTAGTTATCATGGGAATATGTCCCCTTCAAAGACATGTGTGTTACCAGCCTTATAGTTATCATGGGAATATGTCCACCCACACTGAAAACCCCTTTATCCTTCACACACAATTAACAGTGGGAAATTCCAACATGCTGCGTTAAATAAGAAACCACTTTCGTTACAAAGGGAAAAAAAGAAAAAAAGAGATTTCAGCCTTGAGAGAGAAAGACGTCCAAACCACACTGATACCCAGAATAATCACATTCTCCCTCAAATCCAGCTGTCTGGCACTGACAGTGGGACGTTTAAGACCGTCCACAGGAGAGAGGCAACAGGAAAGGCTGTTCCTATCACACACAGACACACTATCCCAGTCTTCTGCAGAGCCCCGTAGCAGCCAGCCCACCCCACCCACTGTGTTCACCCCTGGCCTATTCCACAGCAGCCCCTGGCATAGTGGGTGAGACCACCCCAACCAACCAGCCTCTCAGTGTGTTTTTTAACAGACACAGAAAGTCAATTGTAACTTCCACCATTACTCCAAAAATGAAGCCTACCGTTCCTTCCACCTTAAGAGAATGAGTAATCAAGAACGGGGGCCATTTGCAAACTGTCAGTCAAACGGCGCTATCTTCCTGCCGAGCCTTCCTCCTCTAATACCAATTTAAATCATTCACTGGCCTTCCACTGCCATTATTCAAAAGATCATAATAGTTTTCCTTGCGCCCAAAGCACAAAAAATCAATTATTTCCCCACAAAGACTTGAAAGTACTTAGCGCAGGGCTGTGAGAGAAAGCTGTGGGTTATATCAAATTGAAACTGCACTCATTACACAGCACACAATTAGTTACCTCTGGTCTGCGAGGCTCTTTAATTCCGAATGGCATATCTGTATTATTACAGAAACAAGCATGCAAATGCTATTGTTGGGGATTTAGAGAAATCAATAGGACAGTGTCGTGAGCGTTAGGTGGGCCACCACTCAATCTGCTGCGGCCCAGAGATAAAGGTCTGAATTCAAATGAACGAAAGCAGCCAGTGACATCACAAGTGACACCCAAAATAAAAGAGACGTCTCCATGATATACTGCATGTGATTATTTGCAGCACTTTGTCATTCTTTTTCCTCCTCATTCTATATACTTGTGGAACTGCATTTTGCATAAAGGGATTAAGAGTATTTTAATGAGAAACTGTAATTGTTTTTTCCCACACTCTATGGATATGTGTGTGCGAGTGTGTGCGAGTGTGTGCGAGTATGTGCGTGTGCGTGTGCGTGTGTGTGTGCGTGTGTGTGTGTGTGTGTGTGTGTGTGTGTAAGGAAGGAAGTCTGTATGAATGTCTCCCATTCATCATAGACAGTGCATTTCTATTGAATGAATACTGTGTAGAGTTTTTTTCATTGTTGATTTGAAATGAATGCTGGGTAAATTAAGGTGTTGGAAAATGTTATGAAGAAAAGGTACCACATAATGTAGGCCTGTACCGAAAACTAATGTTTTACACTGGGGACATATTGAACTAAAAGGTTTAAGAATGGATATTACAGTACATCAAGTAGTATAATACTTGGCATTATCAAGGTCTTTCATAAATGTATCTGGCATTTCAATGCAAGGTCTCTGCACTGTTCTGTTCTTCCTGGCTATTCGAACATGTTTCATTGCAGACAATTACAGAAATCTAAACTGTATTCCGAATAACTCGCTATTCATGGAAAAAAATGCTAATTTAAGAGTAAGAGAGAGACAGTGCTTTCCCCTTACTGTGACCTCTGTACTCGCCACTGCATGACTTCACATGAGGACAGGTGAGAGAGAAGGCACGACAGGAGCGTGGGTTGGGGTTCACCTCAGGCTGATGATGCTGTGACCTGTCATCTACGTGATCCCTTTCCGCTCAGACAACCTTTTTGTGGTCAAAAGAGGGATAACAATTACAAATGACCCACCATATCCCCCTCCAGAATCACCCCCTCCCCCCCACCCCCACATGCCGCCCCATGTACCCTCCTCCAGAAACAACCCCCCACCCCCATATACCCCACTCCAGAAACAAACTCCCCCCACCCCCATATCCCCCTCCAGAAACAAACTCCCCCCACCCCCATATAACCCACTCCAGAAACAAACTCCCCCCACCCCCATATCCCCCTCCAGAAACAAACTCCCCCACCCCCCATATAACCCACTCCAGAAACAAACTCCCCCCACCCCCATATAACCCACTCCAGAAACAAACTTCCCCCACCCCCATATACCACCCTCCAGAAACAAACTTCCCCCACCACCCCATATACCACCCTCCAGAAACAACCCCCCACCTCCCCCACCCCCATATATCCCACCCCAGAAACAAACTCCCCCATCCCCCAAATGCCCACATCCTCTCTCTCATACTTCGTACTCTGGTACTCATTTTGGAATGAGAGCAATCACCAATATTCCTCTCCATTGAATGAAAAAATAAATGCCTTTCGTTCTGCAGGGATGAAGAGGAGCAGAATGCTGGGGAGGCAGAACATGGCCTTTGTTAGCCTCTCATGCTTCCCCTCTATGTCCTGGCTCCCCCTTTTCCACCCCTCTAACATTGTGACGGGAGGGGGAGGGGTGCTCATTCAACATCGGTTAAACGGTTTCAAAACAGCACAATGCCAGACCGAGATGGCAGGTGCAAGTGAGGGAGAGAGTCAGGGAGAGAGATGGAGGAAGAGGGAGACAAAGGGACAGAGAGCGGGTCAGTGAGAGACAGACATAGAGAGAGAATGAGAGAGGTCAACCTGTTAGGTCAGAGGTCAGCCTGTTATGTCAGAGGTCAGCCTGTTTGGCCCACCTGGAGATGGCTCAGACCCAGTTGTCTGACCTTAACTCCCCCCACCGGCCCCAGGCTCAGACCCAGGTGTCTGACCTTAACTCCCCCCACCGGCCCCAGGCTCAGACCCAGGTGTCTGACCTTAACTCCCCCCCGCCAGCCCCAGGCTCAGACCCAGGTGTCTGACCTTAACTCCCCCCCGCCGGCCCCAGGCTCCAACCCAGGTTTCTGACCTTAACTCCCCCCACCGGCCCCAGGCTCAGATTCAGGTGTCTGACCTTAACCTCCCTCATATTTAGGGACAGACCCAGATGTCTGACCTTAATTTGTATATATATATATATATATATATATTTTTTTTTACCAGGTAAGTTGACTGAGAACACATTCTCATTTTCAGCAATGACCTGGGGAAAAGTTACAGGGGAGAGGAGGGGGATGAATGAGCCAATTGGAAGCTGGGGATGATTAGGTGGCCATGGTGGTATGAGGGCCAGATTGGGAATATAGCCAGAACAACAGGGTTAACACCGCTACAATTACTATAAGTGCCGTGGGATCTTTATTGACCACAGAGAGTCAGGACACTGGTTTAGCACCCTACACAGGGCAATGTCCCCAATCACTGCCCTGGGGGATTGGGATATTTTTAAAACCAGAGGAAAGAGTGCCTCCTACTGGCACCCCAACACCACTTCCAGCAGCATCTGGTCCCCCATCCAGGGACCAACCAGGACGAACCCTGCTTAGCTTCAGGGGAAAGCCAGCAGGGTCGTATGCTGCAGGTAAACCCCTCTGGCCGCAGACTCAGACCCAGGGACAGACCCAGAAGCTTGGCTGTACTCAGTCCCAGCCAGGCCTCTCTCTCGCTTACCCTCTCCCTCACACTCTCCCTATCTCTCTCCCTCTCTCTTCTTCTCGCTTTCTCTCCCTTTCCTTCTCTCTCGCTACAGTAGTATCACAGAGGACAGCCCCTCCATTGATGTCAGCAACCCCACCGGACCTGACCGGACCTGAATGGACCTGACCCGCGTACACAGGGCTAGTGCCTCAGCAGGCCTGTCCTCAGAACTCTCCTGGACATGTGTGCGCACATATAAACACATACACATACAGACCCCTGAACACATGAATGCTCATTTAACAGAGATGAGTACTCAAACATTCACAAAAACACATATCCATGCACACACACACACACACACACACACACACACACACACACACACACACACACACACACACACACACACACAAATGCAGAGCATATAACACACACAGTAAGATTAACATTCAGACTCCCTCTCACATCATACGGACACACTCAAGCACACACACCCTGCCTTTCTCTGAGGCCAACCAAGTGAGATAAAGACCAGCAGGCTGGCTAAGAGGAGGACTGGAGGGGGGTTGCTTGGGGCTTCTGCCCCATCATTCATCTGCTGCCTAGCTGTGTACGCATTGTGATGATGTGGAAGCAGGTGTTGTAGTAAAATGCTTTTCTGCATCTATTCTGTCTCTTTGTACTGTATGTACTGTGAGTGTAGCTTGTTGTTTAAGTGTGTATGATTGAACTGGGGCATTCTATTATACAGTAGGATATACACTCATTGTGTGGTTTATGGGTTTTTGGCATTGTGGCTACGTCTTTGTATGGACAGACAGCACAGTCACCCATCTTGTTATCTTATACAAGTATGACCTTGTGTTGGCTAACAATGAAATGAACTGCTGCACACACAAAACAACACCTCTGCACAGATTTCTTTTGCAGATCCTTTCAGTACTGTAAATGTTCTTGAGCCTTCAACTTCAGATATAATAATATATCTTCTTAACAAACATATTGAAAAACATACTCAAAACACATAGAAAATCACAGCAATTTTAAGACCGTTCTGTCCTTGAGGTAAATGTAACCCTACGAGCATCATTGCAGCCCACACTCACACAGACAGACAGTCACAGACACATCCCAGCCCACACCCACACAGACAGCCACAGACAAATCCCAGCCCACACCTACACACACACAAAGTCACAGACTCATCCCAGCCCACACCAACACAGACAGACAGTCACAGATTCATCCCAGCCCACACCAACACAGACAGACAGTCACAGACTCATCCCAGCCCACACCAACACAGACAGACAGTCACAGACTCATCCCAGCCCACACCAACACAGACAGTCACAGACTCATCCCAGCCCACACCAACACAGACAGACAGTCACAGACTCACACCATCCCACAAGCAGGCAGACAGTCACAGACTCACACCATCCCACAACAGGCAGACAGTCACAGACTCATACCATCCCACAAGCAGGCAGACAGTCACATAAATGACTCACATCCATAACCACTCATATGCTTTTAGTTTGAGATAATGAAATATTCATGGGAAACTTTATCTTGAGGAAATCTAAATATATCATGATGTGCAATTCTTCTTCTTAAAAAATCTCCCTTCAGGTTACCTTCAGGTTATCTTCTATGTGACCTATTGACAATACTAAAAACCGAGGGACAATGCTTTGCTAAAAGGTTGTGAAAAAGTAACAGGTTGGTTCTTATATCAAATGAGAGAGATGTGTTTGTCCAGTGTACCAGTACATCCAGGACACTATAGTCACTATCTCAGATAGTGTCACTGCCACAGGACCATCAGTGGTGAGATGAGGGCAGTGGAAGGCAGGTAATCCACACAAAGAAAACAAGACTGTGGTCACTATGATGCAGAAAACTCTAGGAAACATTTTACAGATAATATATGCAAGATAATCTATAATAGTATACTCTATATATCGTCCAAATTGGTATATATAGTCTATTGTGGTGTATATATAGTCTTTAGTAGTGTATATATAGTCTACATTGGTATACATAGTCTTTCATGGTCTTTAGTGGTATGTGGTATGTGGTCTTTAGTGGTATGGTGGTATATATAGTGTATAGTGGTATATATAGCCTATAGTGATATATATAGTCTATGGTGGTATATATAGTCTATAGTGGTATATAGCGTATAGTGGTTTATATAGCCTATAGTGGTATATATAGCCTATAGTGATATATATAGTCTATGGTGGTATATATAGTCTATAGTGGTATATAGGTTATAGTGGTATATATAGCCTATAGTGATATATATAGTGTATAGTGGTATATATAGCCTATAGTGATATATATAGTCTATGGTGGTATATATAGTCTATAGTGGTATATAGTGTATAGTGGTGTATATATAGCCTATAGTGATATATATAGTCTATGGTGGTATATATAGTCTATAGTGGTATATAGTGTATATTGGTATATATAGCCTATAGTGATATATATAGTCTATGGTGGTATATATAGTGTATAGTGGTATATATAGCCTATAGTGATATATATAGTCTATGGTGGTATATATAGTCTATAGTGGTATATAGCGTATAGTGGTATATATAGCCTATAGTGGTATATATAGCCTATAGTGATATATATAGTCTATGGTGGTATATATAGTCTATAGTGGTATATAGTGTATAGTGGTGTATATATAGCCTATAGTGATATATATAGTCTATGGTGGTATATATAGTCTATAGTGGTATATAGTGTATATTGGTATATATATCCTATAGTGATATATATATATATAGTCTATGGTGGTATATATAGTATATTGTGGTATATAGTGTATAGTGGTATATATAGCCTATAGTGATATATATAGTCTATGGTGGTATATATAGTGTATAGTGGTATATATAGCCTATAGTGATATATATAGTCTATGGTGGTATATATAGTCTATAGTGGTATATAGTGTATAGTGGTGTATATATAGCCTATAGTGATATATATAGTCTATGGTGGTATATATAGTCTATAGTGGTATATAGTGTATATTGGTATATATATCCTATAGTGATATATATATATATAGTCTATGGTGGTATATATAGTATATTGTGGTATATAGTGTATAGTGGTATATATAGCCTATAGTGATATATATAGTCTATGGTGGTATATATAGTGTATAGTGGTATATATAGCCTATAGTGATATATATAGTCTATGGTGGTATATATAGTCTATAGTGGTATATAGCGTATAGTGGTATATATAGCCTATAGTGGTATATATAGCCTATAGTGATATATATATAGTCTATGGTGGTATATATAGTCTATAGTGGTATATAGGTTATAGTGGTATATATAGCCTATAGTTATATATATAGGGTATAGTGGTATATATAGCCTATAGTGATATATATAGTCTATGGTGGTATATATAGTCTATAGTGGTATATAGTCTATAGTGGTATATATAGCCTATAGTGATATATATATAGTGTATAGTGGTATATATAGCCTATAGTGATATATATAGTCTATGGTGGTATATATAGTCTATAGTGGTATATAGTGTATAGTGGTGTATATATAGCCTATAGTGATATATATAGTCTATGGTGGTATATATAGTCTATAGTGGTATATAGTGTATAGTGGTATATATAGCCTATAGTGATATATATATATATATATATATAGTGTATAGTGGTATATATAGCCTATAGTGATATATATAGTCTATGGTGGTATATATAGTCTATAGTGGTATATAGTGTATAGTGGTATATATAGCCTATAGTGATATATATATATATATATAGTGTATAGTGGTATATATAGCCTATAGTGATATATATAGTCTATGGTGGTATATATAGTCTATAGTGGTATATAGTGTATAGTGGTGTATATATAGCCTATAGTGATATATATAGTCTATGGTGGTATATATAGCGTATAGTGGTATATAGCGTATAGTGGTATATATAGCCTATAGTGGTATATATAGCCTATAGTGATATATATAGTCTATGGTGGTATATATAGTCTATAGTGGTATATAGCGTATAGTGGTATATATAGCCTATAGTGGTATATATAGCCTATAGTGATATATATAGTCTATGGTGGTATATATAGTCTATAGTGGTATATAGGTTATAGTGGTATATATAGCCTATAGTGATATATATAGTGTATAGTGGTATATAGTGTATAGTGGTGTATATATAGCCTATAGTGATATATATAGTCTATGGTGGTATATATAGTCTATAGTGGTATATAGGTTATAGTGGTATATATAGCCTATAGTGATATATATAGTGTATAGTGGTATATAGTGTATAGTGGTGTATATATAGTCTATAGTGGTATATAGGTTATAGTGGTATATATAACCTATAGTGATATATATAGTGTATAGTGGTATATATAGCCTATAGTGATATATATAGTCTATGGTGGTATATATAGTCTATAGTGGTATATAGTCTATAGTGGTATATATAGCCTACAGTGATATATATATAGTGTATAGTGTTATATATAGTCTATGGTGGTATATATAGTCTATAGTGGTATATAGCGTATAGTGGTATATATAGCCTATATTGGTATATATAGCCTATAGTGATATATATAGTCTATGGTGGTATATATAGTCTATAGTGGTATATAGGTTATAGTGGTATATATAGCCTATAGTGATATATATAGTGTATAGTGGTATATATAGTCTATAGTGGTATATAGTGTATAGTGGTGTATATATAGCCTATAGTGATATATATAGTCTATGGTGGTATATATAGTCTATAGTGGTATATAGTGTATATTGGTATATATAGCCTATAGTGATATATATATATATATAGTCTATGGTGGTATATAGTGTATAGTGGTATATATAGCCTATAGTGATATATATAGTCTATGGTGGTATATATAGTGTATAGTGGTATATATAGCCTATAGTGATATATATAGTATAGGCCTACAAATGTTATTTACATGACATTTTAGTCATTAGGAGACACTCTTATCCAGAGTGACTTACAGTAGTGAGTGCAGACATTTTTGTATTTGTTCCCCGTGGGAATCGAACCCACAACCCTGGCATTGCAAGTGCCATGCTCTACCAACTGAGCCACAGTGGTATATAGCGTATAGTGGTATATATAGCCTATAGTGATATATATAGTCTATGGTGGTATATATAGTCTATAGTGGTATATAGGTTATAGTGGTATATATAGCCTATAGTGATATATATAGTGTATAGTGGTATATATAGCCTATAGTGATATATATAGTCTATGGTGGTATATATAGTCTATAGTGGTATATAGTCTATAGTGGTATATATAGCCTATAGTGATATATATATAGTGTATAGTGGTATATATAGCCTATAGTGATATATATAGTCTATGGTGGTATATATAGTCTATAGTGGTATATAGTGTATAGTGGTGTATATATAGCCTATAGTGATATATATAGTCTATGGTGGTATATATAGTCTATAGTGGTATATAGTGTATAGTGGTATATATAGCCTATAGTGATATATATATATAGTGTATAGTGGTGTATATAGCCTATAGTGATATATATAGTCTATGGTGGTATATATAGTCTATAGTGGTATATAGTGTATAGTGGTATATATAGCCTATAGTGATATATATATATATATAGTGTATAGTGGTATATATAGCCTATAGTGATATATATAGTCTATGGTGGTATATATAGTCTATAGTGGTATATAGTGTATAGTGGTATATATAGCCTATAGTGATATATATATATATATATAGTGTATAGTGGTATATATAGCCTATAGTGATATATATAGTCTATGGTGGTATATATAGTCTATAGTGGTATATAGTGTATAGTGGTGTATATATAGCCTATAGTGATATATATAGTCTATGGTGGTATATATAGCGTATAGTGGTATATAGCGTATAGTGGTATATATAGCCTATAGTGGTATATATAGCCTATAGTGATATATATAGTCTATGGTGGTATATATAGTCTATAGTGGTATATAGTGTATAGTGGTGTATATATAGCCTATAGTGATATATATAGTCTATGGTGGTATATATAGTCTATAGTGGTATATAGTGTATAGTGGTATATATAGCCTATAGTGATATATATATAGTCTATGGTGGTATATATAGTCTATAGTGGTATATAGTGTATAGTGGTATATATAGCCTATAGTGATATATATAGTATATGGTGGTATATATAGTCTATAGTGGTATATAGTGTATAGTGGCATAACATCAGGACTGCAGTCAGTCAAACACCCTCACCTCAAGTCCCCAGTGAGACTACACTTTCTACAGTGAGACCTGTTCATTTGTATGTAACCTGTCCTGAATCAGCATTCTTGTGGTTACGCATCAAGAGGATCGACTACAGATCAGCCCGAAGCAGGAACACACCATACCATGGAAACAAGGGCGGCTGCTTGATAGAGACTGACGCCATCGCTCCGGGATACCATCACCACAGAGACTCCGCCCTGGCAGTCAGGTGTCAAAACAACAGAGCTGGCACACACTTTTAAGGTTCCATTCCAGGTCTTCTTGTTCTCACACAGCTCTGTGCTGTCTGTCAGAGAGGGAAGATCCCAATAATGGCCCCCATTATGTAAGATGATTCTGTTGACATCTCACCCCTGGATCATCTTTCCTTGACGGTGGCAAAAACATTGGACTTTCCGTTAATGTTAGGGCTACTAGTTCCCCTTTGGGAACTCACCCCACCCCCCCTGAGCTGTAATGTGGCGCAGGGAACGCAAGAAATAATCCTAAAAATATTTAACCTCCACAGAATCGCTTGAAAAATGGCTCAAATGAAAGATAAAGAAGTTATTTATCTACCCAGCAAGTCAGATTTCTAAAATGTTTTACGGCGAAAACATAGCACATATTTATGTCCAACCACCACTGCATACATACTTCATTAGCTTAGCCAAGTAGGAAAAAATATGCAATCAACAAACGCAGGATTAAAAGAAAAATAATTTCACTAACCTTTTGAAATCTTCATCAGATGACAGTAATATAACATGTTACACAGTACATTCATTTTTTTTCAATAATATGCAATATATATCCATAAATCTCTGTTTACAATTATGCATCGTTCAAAAATGCTACTCCAATGTCAGAGAAATAAATAGCTCCGGCAGATTGAATACACATCATAAACTTTGACTAAATATGCATGTTTTACATATGTATGGCAAGATAAACTTCTTCTAAATGCAATTGCTATGTTACAATTATTTTTAACGTTACATTTGGCGTTTACTAGGCTATAATAGAGAGTCGGCGCTCTCAGTTAGCATGCTGACTCCTCTATCATGGAGTCGGCAGAAACCCAAAATGAAGACGTAAATATTCCCTTACCATGGCTGTTCTTGCTTCAGAAGACGTGGAAGGGTTAATACTCACCAAGTTAGCGTTCAGTTTGCAAGTCTGTGTCTTTCCGTTCTCAAACTAGACACTTTTCGGTCGAAATGTATGCAAATTTCAATGGCTGCGCACCAAAACGTCGAAAGTATACATTATATTTCGAGTAAACTTATCAAACTATGTTTATAATTAAGCCTTAGCATGTTATAAAGGTCTACAGCAATCGTGAGGGCGAACAGATTAGCACACGTTGTTCAGTCTGTCCTGGGAGAAAGAGAGAGAAATCTTCAATCTCCCATTGGTGAATTTTTTTGTGCGTCACCGGGACGTTTGGTCACGCTGAACGTCTCGTGAGCATCGCAGTTACAGGCCTCATCGAAAGCAGGCTTCACGCTGAAGACATAGGTTTCCATGGTTATAGCTCTTTGGGAAGTGTGTAAACAATGACGTCAAATGAGGGCAACTTTTCCCATTGAGAGACTTTGGGAGAATGCATGCCCTGAGAGTTCTGCTTTAGCTAGAGACAAAATTTAAACGGTTTTATAAGCTTTAGAGTGTTTCCTATTCGATAACAATTTTTAATTGCATATATTAGCAACTTTTGACAAAAATTTATCATGGTTTATATGGGTGCCGAATTCCTCCAGAAGGGGCAGTATTCAGGGCTAGCCCTAATTATTAATGCCTAAGCACTTGCTCTTAAGCTGTACACAGCTCTGTTCTCTGGAGAATCCTTTATATGCTGGAATTACCCAGTTGTAGTACTTGAATATATTCATTTAACTAGTGCCAGGTCATTTGTTTCCATGATGAGAGATACTTCTGTTATTCTTAACTCATATATTCAATCAAGCAAGTATATAATTTACAGGTTGATTATATGAGTCCCTAATGTCATGATAGCATAGGTCTGCATAGGTCATAGATGCAGACCAAAACTAGAGTTTTTCTGTAAAAAAAAGAAAAAGAAATACATATCGAAATGATTAACACAAATGTTCAGCATGGTGGTAAATCTTGTATGGTGTCAGAAATAACAATAACCAGTACAGCCACTGTATCCTTCCTCCTGACGTTGTAGCAATGACGCCACCTGTTAGACCTTACTCTCTCTCTCAGCACAGCTCACACCCCCACCCTGGGTTTGATCGATGTCCCCGTAAACATGAAACTTCCATTAAACCTCAGACAGAAGAAACTATCACAGAGATCCCTTACTGCTCCCCATCCCTCTTGGCTATGGACACAACCCAAGAAATATTGCAGACATTTCCTATATATATATTATCACCACGATAATAGTTGGTTGACTGAACTTTGTTAGAACTCTGGTCATGTGGTTGGTACTCCAATAAAAATGTAGTCAGACCCTCTACAGAATAAAGTTGAACACATCCCTATTATAACATATTTAACTAATAAATAAATAAATAAATCATATATGTATAGCCTAATTGAGGCTATACATCCAATGCGTCTTCCATTTCTGGGATGTCATATGCTAATTAGAAGGGCAAATCAGATTCCATCTACCTCAACTGTGACAGCAGAACAGACATTGACTTCTCTTTAAGTTCCTTTCTTTAGCCCACTTTAGAGCTCACAGTTTCTATTCTACACCCGGTAAATAAAGACAGCTCATGTAACCCACGACATATTTATCAGAGGTCTATTAGCATAAAGTTTCCTTTAGGCTTCTCTCACCTTTCCCAACCCCAACTCAAAGGTTGCTGTCTTCAAAGAACAGATGGGTGAATTTCTAAGTGTCACAAAGACTGTTCTTATCAGAGCATGTCTGAACAGTCATGACACACTGACACCATGCCTCTGAAATGTTATAACTGTCAAATGAAGGAAACAGGGTAAAATCCCCTGGATATTGAATGAGAGGTGGTGTTTTCTTCTCTCAGAGTTGGCAGTTTACTTTGGATTGGCATGAGGGGATTAGGGAAGCGGGTTCAAACATTCCTGTATAATTAGTCATGGCTGTTCCATCAGTGACACACACAGCTGAGTGACATCTGGGCGTGAACCAGGAGCATAGCCCCGCCCCCAGGGAAGGCCCCCTGTCTCCCTCTGATCAATTCAATTTAAGGGGCTTTAATGGAATGGGAGACATGTTTACATTGCCAAAGAAAGTGAAATAAATCATGTACAGTGTTGTAATGATGTACAAATACTTAACGTACAAAAGGGAAAATAAATAAATATAAATATAGATTGTATTTACAATGGAGATTGTTATTCACTTATTGCCCTTTTCTTGTGGCAACAGGTCACAAATGTTGCTGCTGTGATTGAACAATGGGGTATTTCACCCAATTATCTGAATTATTTGGGGGTCTGTCTAATCTGATGGAAATATGTGTCTCTAATATGGTCATACATTTGGCAGGGGTTAGTAAGTGCAGTCCAGTTTCCACCACATTTTGTGGGCCGTGTGCACATAGCCTGTCATCTCAAGAGCCAGGTCTGCCTACGGTGGCCTTTCTCAGTAGCAAGGCTATTATGCTCACTGAGTCTGTACATAGTCAAAGATTTCTTTCATTTTGGGTCAGTTACCGTGGTCAGTTATTTTGCCACTGTGTACTCTGTGTTTAGGGCCAAATAGCATTCTAGTTTGTTCTGTTTTTTTCATTCTTTCCAATGGTCAAGTAATAATATTTTTGTTTGCTCATGATCTGGTTGGGTCTAATTGTATTGCTGTCCTGCAGCTTTGTGGGGTGTGTTTGTGTTTGTGAACAGAGCCCCAGAACCAGCTTGCTTAGGGGAATCTTCTCCAGATTAATTTCTCTGTAGGTTATGGCTCTGTAGGTTAAGTGGTTGTAGAATTTAAGGCTCTTTACTGGATTTTGATAATTAGCGGGTGTCGGCCTAATTCTGCTCTGCGTGCATTATTAAATAGAATTGAATTTAGAGAGAGAGAAATGTCTAGATCATAGGTTTGTTGTTGAGAGATACATGAAGGAAGAATTTCTAAGGAAAACAACAGAAACATGGAAAACATATTTTCCAAGAATGCAGTGTTCTGTGACTGACCCAAATGTAATGGGAAACGTCTCTCTGTGTCAGACAAGTGCTGCGCCTGTCATTCTTTTTCTGCTCCTTTCTCTTTCAGGTTCAGTATCATTTAAAAAAAATGTCAAGTGTATTGAGGCTTTTGTTACCCTTTTCACTAATTTGATCATTTATTTTCTGCCATTCACCTAAGTGTTCACTCCGTATTGATTGCTATGTATTTTTAAATAGTAAACACACTATACTGTAGTACAGTTGTGGACAAAAGTTATGAGAATGACACAAATATTAAATTCCACAATGTTTGCTGCTTCAGTGTCTTTGTCAGCTGTTACTATGAAATACTGAAGTATAATTACAAGCATTTCATGAGTGTCAAAGGCTTTGATTGACAATTACATGAAGTTGATGCAGATAGTCGAAATGTGCAGTGTTGACCCTTCTTTTTCAAGACCTCTGGCATGCTGTCAATTAACTTCTGGGCCACATCCTGACTGACGGCAGTCCATTCTTACATAATCAATGCTTGGAGTTGTCAGAATTTTTGAGTTTTTGTTTGTCCACCCGCCTCTTGAGGATTGACCACAAGTTCTCAATGGGATTAAGGTCTGGGGAGTTTCTTGACCATGGACCCAAAATATCAATGTTTTGTTCCCTGAGCCACTTAGTTATCACTTTTGCCTTGTGGCAAGGTGCTCAATCATGCTGGGAAAGGCATTGTTTGTCACCAGACTGTTCCTGGATGGTTGGGAGAAGTTGCTCTCGGAGGATGTGTTGGTACCATTCTTTATTCATGGCTGTGTTCTTAGGCAAAATTGTGAGGGAGCCCACTCCCTTGGCTGAGAAGCAAACCCACACATGAATGGTCTCAGGATGCTTTACTGTTGGCATGACACAGGACTGATGGTAGCGCTCATCTTGTCTTCTCCGGACAAGCTTTTTTCTGGATGCCCCAAACAATCAAAAGGGGATTCATCAGAGAAAATGACTTTACCCCAGTCCTCAACAGTCCAATCTCTGTACCTTTTGCACAATATCAGTATGTCCCTGATGTTTTTCTTGGAGAGAAGTGGCTTCTTTGCTGCCCTTCTTGACACCAGGCCATCCTCCTAAAGTCTTCGCCTCACTGTGCGTGCAGATGCTCTTACACCTGCCTGCTGCTATTCCTGAGCAAGCTCTATACTGGTGGTGCCCCGATCCCGCAGCTGAATCAAATTTAGGAGACGGTCCTGGCGCTTGTTGGACTTTCTTGGGTGCCCTGAAGCCTTCTTCACAACAATTGAACAGCTCTCCTTGAAGTTCTAGATCACATATGTCAGAGTCAAAATCCACATTGCAAGAAGGTTTTTTACGGCCCCTGGGATGATCTTGATTTATTGTAGAACCGCCCGCAGCAAGCCGGCAGCCCGCAGATCTTTACACGCACCAATACTACATTTCCCACAATGCAAATGACGCACCGAGCAGTAGGCTGCTTCATTTCAATATTTTTGTCAGCATCACAGTAAAATTAACTTTCAGATACCCATCAAAAATGGCAAAACGGAAGGTGGATACTGAGAACCGGGGTTTCAAACAAGGTGGAGTCGGAGTATATGTTCACGAAGGTAGCTGGAAAACCTGTGTGTCTTCTGTGTGGAGAAAGTGTTACTGAAAGAGTATAATCTGAGACGACATTATGAAACGAAATTCGGACAAAAACAAGAATATGGACATGGAACAAAGGCTACAAAAGGCAGAGGAATTAAAACTTCTCAGGCTCTGTTCAAAAAAGCCAAATCACAAGGCCAGGCTGCTGTCAAGGCCAGTTTTATTTTGGCAGAAGCTAAATCAGCCCGGCCATTTACGGAGGGGGATTTCATCAAAACTGCATGATTAAAGTGACGAAGTTTGCCCAGAAAAAGGCAACTCTTTTTAAATGTGAGTCTGAGCAGAAACACCATTGCCGAGAGAGTAGACCAGTTGTCCATCAATCTAAAAGAGCAGCTTGTGAAAAAGGGAAAAGATTTTATTGCATATTCCTTGGCTGTGGATGAGAGCACCGACATTTCTGACATTGCCCAGTTGTCAATTTTCATCCGCGGAGTGGACTCCAACCTAAGCGTGACAGAGGAGTTTTTGGCTTTACGTCCTATGCATGGCACAACTACGGGGCATGATTTGTATGAAGAGGTGTCAAGATGTGTAAATGAGATGGAGCTGCCTTGGGAAAAACTCGTGGGTTTGACAACCGGGAGCACCTCAGTTGGACATTTGACTGGTGGCGAAGATACGGGAAAAGATGCAAGAGGAAAACGCGACAGGTGAGCTGACAGCTTATCATTGTATCATACACCAGGAATGTGCGGTAAAGCCTTGAAAATGGAGCATGTAATGAGCATCATCACGCGCACAGTTAACTTTATCAGAGCCAAAGGTTTGAATCACCGCCAGTTCAAGGCATTTCTGACGGAGTTAGAAACGGAGCATGGTGATTTGCCTTATCACACAGAGGTGCGATGGCTAAGCCAGGAAAGGTGCTTCAAAGAAACTGAGGAGATTTGTCTGTTCTTGGACAGCAAAGGGAAAGACACAACACAACTCCGAGACGAAATGTTTCTGTGTGAAATGGCTTTTCTGTGTGACATTACGAGTCATCTGAATGCAATAAACTTGCAGCTGCAGGGTCGGGATGGTCATCTCTGATATGTACAGTACAGTGAAGGCATTTAAAACCAAACTGACTCTGTGGGAGACGAGATGCGGAAAGAAAATTTGAGCCACTTTCCCAGCTGCCAGACCATGAAAGAGAAGCTCTCTACCAGTGCGTTCGAGCACACAGTTGGCTGATAAAATAGGTATGCTTGCCCCGATTTGCTGACTTTGAAGCACAAAAAGCAGGTTGGAACTGCTCGGTAACCCATTTGCTGTTGACGTGGAAAGCTCACCACCAAACCTCCAAATGGAGTTGATTGACCTCCAATGCGATGATGCACTGAGGGCAAAATATGCGGCAGTGGGTGCTGCGGAGTTCGCCCGTTTCCTCCCGGCACAATGCCCCAGCTGCGCATCCAGGCTGCTCAAACGTTGTCTATGTTTGGCAGCACATACCTGTGTGAACAACTGTTTTCTTTGTGAACCTGAACAAAACATCACACAGAAGTCCTTACTGCTGAACACCTCCATCCTGAGGATTTCTTCAGCTCAGAGCCTTACCCCGAACATTGATGAACTTGTGGAAAAGATGGGACACCACCAAGTATCACCTCAACCTCAAACAAGTGAACATTACTGTGCAATCACATATTTAGAGTTTTTACTCAGTTCAAGTTTAAAAGTTAAAATTTAATATTTGTTTTCACTGCATGTTACTTCTCCTTAAACAAAGTGTTGTTTTTGATTAATAGATTTTTGCACTTTATTTTTTGTATTTCAATCCAATTATATTTTAAAAATATTTCAGTTGAGTGGATGATAGAAAATTGCTATTATTGTTTTTCTTTGAAGTAAATTTAGCCCACTTTTGCTAAAATAGAAAATATAGTCTACTGATGGTGCCTTGAATACCGGTTTCTTTCATTTAATGTTCATGTTATGGGGATATTTATATAAAGGAAATTTGTCTTTTGTGTCTGTTGAAAATTAAAGATTACTGACAGAGCCATAAGAAAATATTGCTTTATTTATCTGATCATATTGTAATATATTTGTTAGGTTTTCAGTAGGTTCAATTAGGTTCACTAGACTATATGCGTCATTTAAAATTTTTTCAATGAACATTCGAACAGTCCGGCCCTCGTCTTGTAGCTGATTTTTTTATTTGGCCCTCCGTCCATTTGACTTTGACACCCCTGTTCTAGATGATCCGATAAATTGTTGATTTAGGTGCAATCTTACTGGTAGCAATATGTGAAGCTCTTTTTGTGCAAAGCAATGACGGCACGTGTTTCCTTGCAGGTTACCATGGTTGAGGAAGAGCAATGATTCCAAGCACCACCCTCCTTTTGAAGCTTCCAGTCTGTTATACAAACTCAATCAGCATGACAGAGTGATCTCCAGCCTTACCCTTATCAACACTCACACCTGTGTTAACGAGATAATCACTGACATGATGACAGCTGGTCCTTTTGTGGCAGGGCTGAAATGCAGTGGAAATGTTTTTGGGGGATTCAGTTCATTTGCATGGCAAAGAGGGACATTACAATTAATTGCAATTCATCTGATTACTCTTCATAACATTCTGGAGTATATTGAAATTGCCATCATACAAACTGAGGCAGCAGACTGTGAAGATTAATATTTGTGTCATTCTCAAAACTCATGGTTTTACATTGACTCATGGTTTTACCTTGAGATGATATAATAAGCCCTGTTCACAGCTATCAATGTCGAACGTTGAGTCATGTTGACAAAGGCCTATTCAGTAGCCCCGTTTGTACCTGGTCTTAACATGCATCCTTTATCCTGATCTTGTCCACATTCTGATTGTGCCCACATTTTCTGACAGATGTAAACGATTCAGTACCATTACGTTCCACTCCTCCCCTCTTGAGAGGAGAGGAGAGGAGAGGAGAGGAGAGGAGAGGAGAGGAGAGGAGAGGAGAGGAGAGGAGAGGAGAGGAGAGGAGAGGAATGTAACAATACTGAGAGAAGAGGGGAGGAGAGGAAAGTAACGGTACTGAGAGAAGAGGAGAGGGGAGGAGAGGAAAGTAACGGTACTGAGAGAAAAGAGGAGGAGAGGAACGTAACGGTACAGAGAGAAGAGGGGAGGAGAGGAGGAGAGGAGCGTAACGGTACAGAGAGAAGAGAACAGGAGGAGAGGAACGTAACGGTACAGAGAGAAGAGGAGAGGGGAGAAGAGAAGAGGGGAGGAGAGGAGGAGAGGAAAGTAACGGTACAGAGAGAAGAGAAGAGGGGAGGAGAGGAAAGTAAAGGTACAGAGAGAAGAGAAGAGGGGAGGAGAGGAAAGTAAAGGTACAGAGAGAAGAGGGGAGAAGAGGAAAGTAACGGTACAGAGAGAAGAGAAGAGGAGGAGAGGCAAGTAACGGTACAGAGAGAAGAAGAGAGGGGAGGAGAGGAACGTAAAGGTACAGAGAGAAGATGAGGGGAGGAGAGGAACGTAAAGGTACAGAGAGAAGATGAGAGGGGAGGAGAGGAAAGTAATGGTACTGAGAGAAGTGAGGAGGAGGAGAGGAACGTAACGGTACAGAGAGAAGAGGGGAGGAGAGGAGAGGAAAGTAACGGTACAGAGACAAGAGAAGAGGGGCGGAGAGGAGAGGAACGTAACGGTACAGAGAGAAGTGAAGAGGGGAGGAGAGGAACGTAAAGGTACAGAGAGAAGATGAGAGGGGAGGAGAGGAACGTAAAGGTACAGAGAGAAGATGAGGGGAGGAGAGGAACGTAAAGGTACAGAGAGAAGATGAGAGGGGAGGAGAGGAACGTAAAGGTACAGAGAGAAGATGAGAGGGGAGGAGAGGAACGTAAAGGTACAGAGAGAAGATGAGAGGGGAGGAGAGGAACGTAAAGGTACAGAGAGAAGATGAGAGGGGAGGAGAGGAACGTAAAGGTACTGAGAGAAGTGAGGAGGAGGAGAGGAACGTAAAGGTACAGAGAGAATAGAAGAGGGGAGGAGAGGCAAGTAACGGTACAGAGAGAAGAGGAGAGGGGAGGAGAGGAAAGTAACGGTACTGAGAGAAGAGGAGAGGGGAAGAGAGGAACGTAACGGTACAGAGAGAAGAGAGGAGGAGAGGAACGTAAAGGTACAGAGAGAAGATGAGGGGAGGAGAGGAACGTAAAGGTACAGAGAGAATAGAAGAGGGGAGGAGAGGAACGTAAAGGTACAGAGAGAAGATGAGAGGGGAGGAGAGGAAAGTAATGGTACTGAGAGAAGTGAGGAGGAGGAGAGGAACGTAAAGGTACAGAGAGAATAGAAGAGGGGAGGAGAGGAACGTAAAGGTACAGAGAGAAGATGAGAGGGGAGGAGAGGAACGTAAAGGTACAGAGAGAAGATGAGAGGGGAGGAGAGGAACGTAAAGGTACAGAGAGAAGATGAGGGGAGGAGAGGAACGTAAAGGTACAGAGAGAAGATGAGAGGTGAGGAGAGGAAAGTAATGGTACTGAGAGAAGTGAGGAGGAGGAGAAGAAAGAAAAGGTACAGAGAGAATAGAAGAGGGGAGGAGAGGCAAGTAACGGTACAGAGAGAAGAGGAGAGGGGAGGAGAGGAAAGTAACGGTACTGAGAGAAGAGGAGAGGGGAAGAGAGGAACGTAACGGTACAGAGAGAAGAGAGGAGGAGAGGAACGTAACGGTACAGAGAGAAGAGGGGAGGAGAGGAGAGGAAAGTAACAGTACAGAGACAAGAGAAGAGGGGAGGAGAGGAGAGGAACGTAACGGTACAGAGAGAAGAGAACAGGAGGAGAGGAACGTAACGGTACAGAGAGGGGAGGAGAGGAAAGTAACGGTACAGAGAGAAGAGAAGAGGGGAGGAGAGGAAAGTACTGTAACGGTACAGGGAGAAGAGAAGAGGAGGAGAGGAACGTAACGGTACAGAGAGAAGCGGAGAGGGGAGGAGAGGAAAGTAACGGTACTGAGAGAAGAGAAGAGGGGAGGAGAGGAACGTAACGGTACTGAGAGAAGAGAAGAGGGGAGGAGAGGAACGTAACGGTACAGAGAGAAGAGAAGAGGGGAGGAGAGGAACGTAACGGTACAGAGAGAAGAGGGGAGGAGAGGAGGAGAGGAGCGTAACGGTACAGAGAGAAGAGAACAGGAGGAGAGGAACGTAACGGTACAGAGAGAAGAGGAGAGGGGAGGAAAGTAACGGTACAGAGAGAAGAGAAGAGGGGAGGAGAGGAAAGTACTGTAACGGTACAGGGAGAAGAGAAGAGGAGGGGAACGTAACGGTACTGAGAGAAGAGAAGAGGGGAGGAGAGGAGGAGAGGAAAGTAACGGTACTGAGAGAAGAGAAGAGGGGAGGAGAGGAACGTAACGGTACAGAGAGAAGATGAGAGGGGAGGAGAGGAACGTAACGGTACAGAGAGAAGATGAGGGGAGGGGAGGAACGTAACGGTACAGAGAGAAGAGGGGAAGAGAGGAGAGGAAAGTAACGGTACAGAGAGAAGAGGAGAGGAGAGGGGAGGAGAGGAAAGTAACGGTACTGAGAGAAGAGGAGAAGGGAGGAGAGGAAAGTAACGGTACTGAGAGAAAAGAAGAGGAGGAGAGGAACGTAACGGTACAGAGAGAAGAGGGGAGGAGAGGAGAGGAAAGTACTGTAACGGTACAGGGAGAAGAGAAGAGGAGGAGAGGAACGTAACGGTACTGAGAGAAGAGAAGAGGGGAGGAGAGGAGGAGAGGAAAGTAACGGTACTGAGAGAAGAGAAGAGGGGAGGAGAGGAACGTAACGGTACTGAGAGAAGAGAAGAGGGGAGGAGAGGAGAGGAACGTAACGGTACAGAGAGAAGTGAAGAGGGGAGGAGAGGAACGTAACGGTACTGAGAGAAGAGGGGAAGAGAGGAGAGGAAAGTAATGGTACAGAGAGAAGAGGAGAGGAGAGGGGAGGAGAGGAAAGTAATGGTACTGAGAGAAGTGAGGAGGAGGAGAGGAACGTAAAGGTACAGAGAGAATAGAAGAGGGGAGGAGAGGAACGTAAAGGTACAGAGAGAAGATGAGAGGGGAGGAGAGGAACGTAAAGGTACAAAGAGAAGATGAGGGGAGGAGAGGAACGTAAAGGTACAGAGAGAAGATGAGAGGTGAGGAGAGGAAAGTAATGGTACTGAGAGAAGTGAGGAGGAAGAGAAGAAAGAAAAGGTACAGAGAGAATAGAAGAGGGGAGGAGAGGCAAGTAACGGTACAGAGAGAAGAGGAGAGGGGAGGAGAGGAAAGTAACGGTACTGAGAGAAGAGGAGAGGGGAAGAGAGGAACGTAACGGTACAGAGAGAAGAGAGGAGGAGAGGAACGTAACGGTACAGAGAGAAGAGGGGAGGAGAGGAGAGGAAAGTAACAGTACAGAGACAAGAGAAGAGGGGAGGAGAGGAGAGGAACGTAACGGTACAGAGAGGGGAGGAGAGGAAAGTAACGGTACAGAGAGAAGAGAAGAGGGGAGGAGATGAAAGTACTGTAACGGTACAGGGAGAAGAGAAGAGGAGGAGAGGAACGTAACGGTACAGAGAGAAGCGGAGAGGGGAGGAGAGGAAAGTAACGGTACTGAGAGAAGAGAAGAGGGGAGGAGAGGAACGTAACGGTACTGAGAGAAGAGAAGAGGGGAGGAGAGGAAAGTAACGGTACTGAGAGAAGAGAAGAGGGGAGGAGAGGAACGTAACGGTACAGAGAGAAGAGAACAGGAGGAGAGGAACGTAACGGTACAGAGAGAAGAGGAGAGGGGAGGAAAGAAAAATGTAACGGGACAGGGAGAAGAGAAGAGGGGAGGAGAGGAAAGTAACGGTACTAAGAGAAGAGAAGAGGGGAGGAGAGGAACGTAAAGGTACAGAGAGAAGATGAGAGGGGAGGAGAGGAACGTAACGGTACAGAGAGAAGATGAGGGGAGGAGAGGAACGTAACGGTACAGAGAGAAGAGGGGAAGAGAGGAGAGGAAAGTAACGGTACAGAGAGAAGAGGAGAGGAGAGGGGAGGAGAGGAAAGTAACGGTACTGAGAGAAGAGGAGAAGGGAGGAGAGGAAAGTAACGGTACTGAGAGAAAAGAAGAGGAGGAGAGGAACGTAACGGTACAGAGAGAAGAGGGGAGGAGAGGAGAGGAAAGTACTGTAACGGTACAGGGAGAAGAGAAGAGGAGGAGAGGAACGTAACGGTACTGAGAGAAGAGAAGAGGGGAGGAGAGGAGGAGAGGAAAGTAACGGTACTGAGAGAAGAGAAGAGGGGAGGAGAGGAACGTAACGGTACTGAGAGAAGAGAAGAGGGGAGGAGAGGAGAGGAACGTAACGGTACAGAGAGAAGTGAAGAGGGGAGGAGAGGAACGTAACGGTACTGAGAGAAGAGAAGAGGGGAGGAGAGGAACGTAAAGGTACAGAGAGAAGATGAGAGGGGAGGAGAGGAACGTAACGGTACAGAGAGAAGATGAGAGGGGAGGAGAGGAACGTAAAGGTACAGAGAGAAGATGAGAGGAGAGGGGAGGAGAGGAAAGTAACGGTACTGAGAGAAAAGAAGAGGAGGAGAGGAACGTAACGGTACTGAGAGAAGAGAAGAGGGGAGGAGAGGAGAGGAACGTAACGGTACTGAGAGAAGAGAAGAGGGGGAGGAGAGGAGAGGAACATAACGGTACAGAGAGAAGATGAGAGGGGAGGAGAGGAACGTAAAGGTACTGAGAGAAGTGAAGAGGGGAGGAGAGGAACGTAACGGTACAGAGAGGGGAGGAGAGGAAAGTAACGGTACAGAGAGAAGAGAAGAGGGGAGGAGAGGAAAGTACTGTAACGGTACAGGGAGAAGAGAAGAGGAGGAGAGGAACGTAACGGTACAGAGAGAAGCGGAGAGGGGAGGAGAGGAAAGTAACGGTACTGAGAGAAGAGAAGAGGGGAGGAGAGGAACGTAACGGTACTGAGAGAAGAGAAGAGGGGAGGAGAGGAAAGTAACGGTACTGAGAGAAGAGAAGAGGGGAGGAGAGGAACGTAACGGTACAGAGAGAAGAGAACAGGAGGAGAGGAACGTAACGGTACAGAGAGAAGAGGAGAGGGGAGGAAAGTAACGGTACAGAGAGAAGAGAAGAGGGGGGGAACGTAACGGTACTGAGAGAAGAGAAGAGGGGAGGAGAGAAAAATGTAACGGGACAGGGAGAAGAGAAGAGGGGAGGAGAGGAAAGTAACGGTACTAAGAGAAGAGAAGAGGGGAGGAGAGGAACGTAAAGGTACAGAGAGAAGATGAGAGGGGAGGAGAGGAACGTAACGGTACAGAGAGAAGATGAGGGGAGGAGAGGAACGTAACGGTACAGAGAGAAGAGGGGAAGAGAGGAGAGGAAAGTAACGGTACAGAGAGAAGAGGAGAGGAGAGGGGAGGAGAGGAAAGTAACGGTACTGAGAGAAGAGGAGAAGGGAGGAGAGGAAAGTAACGGTACTGAGAGAAAAGAAGAGGAGGAGAGGAACGTAACGGTACAGAGAGAAGAGGGGAGGAGAGGAGAGGAAAGTACTGTAACGGTACAGGGAGAAGAGAAGAGGAGGAGAGGAACGTAACGGTACTGAGAGAAGAGAAGAGGGGAGGAGAGGAGGAGAGGAAAGTAACGGTACTGAGAGAAGAGAAGAGGGGAGGAGAGGAACGTAACGGTACTGAGAGAAGAGAAGAGGGGAGGAGAGGAGAGGAACGTAACGGTACAGAGAGAAGTGAAGAGGGGAGGAGAGGAACGTAACGGTACTGAGAGAAGAGAAGAGGAGAGGAACGTAAAGGTACAGAGAGAAGATGAGAGGGGAGGAGAGGAACGTAACGGTACAGAGAGAAGATGAGAGGGGAGGAGAGGAACGTAAAGGTACAGAGAGAAGATGAGAGGAGAGGGGAGGAGAGGAAAGTAACGGTACTGAGAGAAAAGAAGAGGAGGAGAGGAACGTAACGGTACTGAGAGAAGAGAAGAGGGGAGGAGAGGAGAGGAACGTAACGGTACTGAGAGAAGAGAAGAGGGGAGGAGAGGAGAGGAACATAACGGTACAGAGAGAAGATGAGAGGGGAGGAGAGGAACGTAAAGGTACAGAGAGAAGATGAGAGGGGAGGAGAGGAACGTAAAGGTACAGAGAGAAGATGAGAGGGGAGGAGAGGAAAGTAAAGGGTACTGAGAGAAGTGAGGAGGAGGAGAGGAACGTAAAGGTAAAGAGAGAAGAGGGGAGGAGAAGAAAGAAAAGGTACAGAGAGAATAGAAGAGGGGAGGAGAGGAAAGTAAAGGTACAGAGAGAAGAGAAGAGGGGAGGAGAGGAAAGTAAAGGTACAGGGAGAAGTGAAGAGGGTAGAAGAGGAAAGTAACGGTACAGAGAGAAGAGGGGAGGAGAGGAAAGTAACGGTACAGAGAGAAGAGAAGAGGAGGAGAGGCAAGTAACGGTACAGAGAGAAGAGGAGAGGGGAGGAGAGGAAAGTAACAGTACAGAGACAAGAGAAGAGGGGAGGAGAGGAAAGTACTGTAACGGTACAGGGAGAAGAGGGGAGGAGAGGAGGAGAGGAGCGTAACGGTACAGAGAGAAGAGAACAGGAGGAAAGGAACGTAACGGTACAGAGAGAAGAGGAGAGGAGAGGAAAGTAACGGTACAGAGAGAAGAGAAGAGAGGAGGAGAGGAAAGTATTGTAACGGTACAGGGAGAAGAGAAGAGGAGGAGAGGAACGTAACGGTACAGAGAGGGGAGGAGAGGAACGTAACGGTACAGAGAGAAGCGGAGAGGGGAGGAGAGGAAAGTAACGGTACTGAGAGAAGAGAAGAGGGGAGGAGAGGAAAGTAACGGTACTGAGAGAAGAGAAGAGGGGAGGAGAGGAAAGTAACGGTACTGAGAGAAAAGAAGAGGAGAGGAACGTAACGGTACAGAGAGAAGAGGGGAGGAGAGGAGGAGAGGAGTGTAACGGTACAGAGAGAAGAGAACAGGAGGAGAGGAACGTAACGGTACAGAGAGAAGAGGAGAGGGGAGGAAAGTAACGGTACAGAGAGGAGAGAAGAGGAGGAGAGGAACGTAACAGTACTGAGAGAAGAGAAGAGGGGAGGAGAGGAAAGTACTGTAACGGGACAGGGAGAAGAGAAGAGGAGGAGAGGAACGTAACAGTACTGAGAGAAGAGAAGAGGGGAGGAGAGGAAAGTACTGTAACGGGACAGGGAGAAGAGAAGAGGGGAGGTGAGGAGGAGAGGAAAGTAACGGTACTGAGAGAAGAGAAGAGGGGAGGAGAGGAAAGTAACGGTACTGACAAAAGAGAAGAGGGGAGGAGAGGAAAGTAATGGTACTGAGAGAAGTGAGGAGGAGGAGAGGAACGTAAAGGTACAGAGAGAAGAGGGGAGGAAAAGAAAGAAAAGGTACAGAGAGAATAGAAGAGGGGAGGAGAGGAAAGTAAAGGTACAGGGAGAAGTGAAGAGGGGAGAAGAGGAAAGTAAAGGTACAGAGAGAAGAGGGGAGGAGAGGAAAGTAACGGTACAGAGAGAAGAGAAGAGGAGGAGAGGCAAGTAACGGTACAGAGAGAAGAGGAGAGGGAAGTAACGGTACTGAGAGAAGAGGGGAGGAGAGGAGAGGAAAGTACTGTAACGGTACAGGGAGAAGAGAAGAACGTAATGGTACAGAGAGAAGAGAAGAGGGGAGGGGAGAAGAGGAAAGTAACAGTACAGAGAGAAGAGAAGAGAGGAGGAGAGGAACGTAACGGTACAGAGAGAAGAGAAGAGGGGAGGAGAGGAACGTAATGGTACAGAGAGAAGAGGGGAGGGGAGGAGAGGAAAGTAACGGTACTGAGAGAAGAGGAGAGGGGAGGAGAGGAACGTAACGGTACTGAGAGAAGAGAAGAGGAACGTAACGGTACAGAGAGAAGAGAAGAGGGGAGGAGAAGAAAGTAACGGTACAGAGAGACGAGAAGAGGGGAGGAGAAGAAAGTAACGGTACAGAGAGAAGAGGGGAGGAGAGGAATGTAATGGTACTGAGAGAAGTGAGGAGGAGGAGAGGAAAGTAACGGTACTGAGAGAAGAGAAGAGGGGAGGAGAAGAAAGTAACGGTACAGAGAGAAGAGAAGAGGGGAGGAGAAGAAAGTAACGGTACAGAGAGAAGAGAAGAGGGGAGGAGAAGAAAGTAACGGTACAGAGAGAAGAGGGGAGGAGAGGAATGTAATGGTACTGAGAGAAGTGAGGAGGAGGAGAGGAAAGTAACGGTACTGAGAGAAGAGAAGAGGGGAGGAGAGGAAAGTAACGGTACTGAGAGAAGAGAAGAGGGGAGGAGAGGAACGTAACGGTACAGAGAGAAGAGAAGAGGGGAGGAGAGGAACGTAACGGTAGAGAGAGAAGAGAAGAGGGGAGGAGAGGAACGTAACGGTACAGAGAGAAGAGGAGAGGGGAGGAATGTAACAGTACTGAGAGAAGAGGGGAGGAGAGGAATGCAACAGTACTGAGAAAAGAGGGGAGGAGAGGAATGTAACGGTACTGAGAGAAGAGGGGAGGAGAAGAATGTAACTGTCCTGAGAAAAGAGGGGAGGGGATAAGAGGAAAGTAACGGTACAGAGAGAAGATGAGAGGGGAGGAGAGGAAAGTAATGGTACAGCGAGAAGTGAGGAGGAGGAGAGGAACGTAAAGGTACAGAGAGAAGATGAGGGGAGGAGAGGAACGTAAAGGTACTGAGAGAAGTGAGGAGGAGGAGAGGAACGTAAAGGTACAGAGAGAAGAGGAGAGGAGAGGGGAGGAGAGGAAAGTAAAGGTACAGAGAGAAGAGAAGTGGAGAGGTACATAAAGGTACAGAGAGAAGATGAGGGGAGGAGAGGAAAGTAATGGTACAGAGAGAAGTGAGGAGGAGGAGAGGAACGTAAAGGTACAGAGAGAAGAGGAGAGGGGAGGAGAGGAACGTAAAGGTACAGAGAGAAGATGAGAGGGGAGGAGAGGAAAGTAATGGTACTGAGAGAAGTAAGGAGGAGGAGAGGAAAGTAACGGTACAGAGAGAAGAGAAGAGGAGGAGAGGCACGTAACGGTACAGAGAGAAGAGAAGAGGGGAGGAGAGGAACGTAACGGTACAGAGAGAAGAGGGGAAGAGAGGAGAGGAAAGTAATGGTACAGAGAGAAGAGGAGAGGGGAGGAGAGGAAAGTAACGGTACTGAGAGAAGAGGAGAGGGGAGGAGAGGAAAGTAACGGTACTGAGAGAAAAGAAGAGGAGAGGAACGTAACGGTACAGAGAGAAGAGGGGAGGAGATGAGGAGAGGAACGTAACGGTACAGAGAGAAGAGAACAGGAGGAGAGGAACGTAAAGGTACAGAGAGAAGATGAGAGGAGAGGGGAGGAGAGGAAAGTAAAGGTACAGAGAGAAGAGAAGAGAAGAGAAGAGGAGAGGAACATAAAGGTACAGAGAGAAGATGAGAGGGGAGGAGAGGAAAGTAATGGTACTGAGAGAAGTGAGGAGGAGGAGAGTAACGTAAAGGTACAGAGAGAAGAGGGGAGGAGAGGAAAGTAATGGTACAGAGAGAAGAGGAGAGGAAAGTAAAGGTACAGAGAGAAGAGGAGAGGAGAGGAGAGGAAAGTAAAGGTACAGAGAGAAGAGAAGAGGGGAGGAGAGGAAAGTAACTGTACAGAGAGAAGTGAAGAGGGGAGAAGAGGAAAGTAACGGTACAGAGAGAAGAGGAGGAGAGGCACGTAACGGCACAGAGAGAAGAGAAGAGGGGAGGAGAGGAACGTAACGGTACAGAGAGAAGAGGGGAAGAGAGGAGAGGAAAGTAACGGTACTGAGAGAAGAGGAGAGGGGAGGAGAGGAAAGTAACGGTACAGAGAGAAGAGAAGAGGAGAGGAAAGTAAAGGTACAGAGAGAAGAGAAGAGGGGAGGAGAGGAAAGTAACTGTGCAGAGAGAAGTGAAGAGGGGAGAAGAGGAAAGTAAAGGTACAGAGAGAAGAGGAGGAGAGGCACATAACGGTACAGAGAGAAGAGGAGGAGAGGCACGTAACGGTACAGAGAGAAGAGGGGAGGAGAGGAACGTAACGGTACAGAGAGAAGAGGGGAGGAGAGGAGAGGAAAGTAATGGTACAGAGAGAAGAGGAGAGGGGAGGAGAGGAAAGTAACGGTACTGAGAGAAGAGGAGAGGGGAGGAGAGGAAAGTAACGGTACTGAGAGAAAAGAAGAGGAGGAGAGGAACGTAACGGTACAGAGAGAAGAGAACAGGAGGAGAGGAACGTAACGGTACAGAGAGAAGAGGAGAGGGGAGGAGAGGAAAGTAAAGGTACAGAGAGAAGAGGGGAGGAGAGGAACGTAACGGTACAGAGAGAAGAGAGGAGGAGAGGAACGTAACGGTACAGAGAGAAGAGGGGAGGAGAGGAGAGGAAAGTAACGGTACAGAGAGAAGAGAAGAGGGGAGGAGAGGAAAGTACTGTAACGGTACAGGGAGAAGAGAAGAACGTAACGGTACAGAGAGAAGAGAACAGGAGGAGAGGAACGTAACGGTACAGAGAGGGGAGGAGAGGAACGTAACGGTACAGAGAGAAGCGGAGAGGGGAGGAGAGGAAAGTAACGGTACTGAGAGAAGAGAAGAGGGGAGGAGAGGAACATAACGGTACAGAGAGAAGAGAAGAGGGGAGGAGAGGAACGTAACTGTACAGAGAGAAGTGAAGAGGGGAGAAGAGGAAAGTAAAGGTACAGAGAGAAGAGGGGAGGAGTGGAAAGTAACGGTACAGAGAGAAGAGGAGGAGAGGCACGTAACGGTACAGAGAGAAGAGGAGGAGAGGAACGTAACGGTACAGAGAGAAGAGGGGAAGAGAGGAGAGGAAAGTAATGGTACAGAGAGAAGAGGAGAGGGGAGGAGAGGAAAGTAACGGTACTGAGAGAAGAGGAGAGGGGAGGAGAGGAAAGTAACGGTACTGAGAGAAAAGAAGAGGAGGAGAGGAACGTAACGGTACAGAGAGAAGAGGAGAGGGGAGGAGAGGAAAGTAACGGTACAGAGAGAAGAGAAGAGGGGAGGAGACGAAAGTACTGTAACGGTACAGGGAGAAGAGAAGAGGAGGAGAGGAACGTAACGGTACTGAGAGAAGAGAAGAGGGGAGGAGAGGAAAGTACTGTAACGGGACAGGGAGAAGAGAAGAGGGGAGGAGAGGAGGAGAGGAAAGTAATGGTACTGAGAGAAGAGAAGGAGGAGAGGAACGTAACGGTACTGAGAGAAGATGAGAGGGGAGGAGAGGAACGTAAAGGTACAGAGAGAAGATGAGGGGAGGAGAGGAAAGTAAAGGTACAGAGAGAATAGAAGAGGGGAGGAGAGGAGAGTAAAGGTACAGAGAGAAGAGAAGAGGGGAGGAGAGGAAAGTAAAGGTACAGGGAGAAGTGAAGAGGGGAGAAGAGGAAAGTACTGTAACGGGACAGGGAGAAGAGAAGAGGGGAGGAGAGGAGGAGAGGAAAGTAATGGTACTGAGAGAAGAGAAGGAGGAGAGGAACGTAACGGTACTGAGAGAAGATGAGAGGGGAGGAGAGGAACGTAAAGGTACAGAGAGTAGAGGGGAGGAGAGGAAAGTAACGTTACAGAGAGAAGAGAAGAGGAGGAGAGGCAAGTAACGGTACAGAGAGAAGAGGAGAGGGGAGGAGAGGAAAGTAACGGTACTGAGAGAAAAGAAGAGGGGAGGAGAGGAAAGTACTGTAACGGTACAGGGAGAAGAGAAGAACGTAACGGTACAGAGAGAAGAGAACAGCAGGAGAGGAACGTAACGGTACAGAGAGGGGAGGAGAGGAAAGTAACGGTACAGAGAGAAGAGAAGAGGGGAGGAGAGGAAAGTACTGTAACGGTACAGGGAGAAGAGAAGAGGAGGAGAGGAACGTAACGGTACAGAGAGAAGCGGAGAGGGGAGGAGAGGAAAGTAACGTTACTGAGAGAAGAGGGGAGGAGAGGAACGTAACGGTACAGAGAGAAGAGGAGAGGGGAGGAGAGGAACGTAACGGTACTTTTTTCTCAGTACTGTTACGTTCCTCTCCTCCTCTCTTCTCCCAGTACCTTCCTCATTTACATATGTTCACCGGCTGAAAGGAAGTGCTTAGCTCCTCAGAAACAGCTGATGTATCCATGCACACACACAGGCCATAGAGACGTACTGGAGGTCTGGAGAGCAGGGCTGGCACAATCCTTCCTGGCTGGATGCTCACCCCAGCCCGGCAGATGCGGGGAGCTGGGATGTAGCGCATCGGGCTAAGAACGCGTACTGGAGACACCGTGCGCTCATCCGCATAACACAGTGCCTGACCAGTACAACACTCCCTCCGGTAAGCACGGGGAGATGGCTCAGGTCCCCAACCTGGCTCAGCCAATCTCCCCGTGTGCCCTCCCAAAATAATATTTTGGAGTGGCCTCTCAGTCTTCGATGCCAGCCTTGTCCCCGTGTAATCCCTGGCCATTTTACCAGCTGCCTCCGCCTTCCTTGCTGCTTCGACCTGCTCCCATGGCAGGCGATCTTTTCTGGCCAGGATCTCCTCCCACGTGTAGGATCCTTTGCCGTCCAGGATGTCCTCCCATGTCCAGTCTTCCTTATCACGCTGCTTGGTCCTTTGGTGGTGGGTAGTTCTGTAACGCTCGTCTGAAGAAGAGGGAGTGGACCAAAGCGCAGCGTCGTACATGTTCATGATGTTTATTAACATCTGAACGCTGGAACAAAATAACAAAGAGCAAAATCGACAAGAACAGTTCTGTCAGGTGCCGAAACACAAAACTACCCACCAAACACAGCTAGGAAAAAGCTTCCTAAGTATGATTCTCAATCAGAGACAACGAGAGACAGCTGCCTCTGATTGAGAACCACACCCGGCCAAACACAAAGAAATAGAAAACATAGAAATAAAGAAACTAGACTGCCCACCCTAGTCACACCCTGGCCTAACCAAAATAGAGAATAAAATCCTCTCTATGGCCAGGGCGTGACATCGTCAGGACTTCAAACAGCCAAAGCTAAGTAATAACATTAATATGATGTCTTCTAATTGCAGTCGTTGTACTCATAATATACAGGAGAACGATCGCCTTATGGCGAGGATAGCTGTTCTGCAAGCCCAGCTTCAGAAGCAATCGTTAGGCAAGGGTAATTTCAGTGTAGGAAAGGATGAACCAGCGTCTGTGCCACCAGTAAGTACAGATAGTAATGTTAGTATAAATCCCATCGCACGGTCCCCGCAGCCGGACAACTTTCTCATGGCTTCTGGAGGGAAATACTGTAGGAATACTCAACCGGTGTCGCTCATTCAGTGGACAGAAACTTTCAACCGGTTCTCCCCATTAAGCAGCGAGTCGGAGTCAGAGGCCGAGTATTCTCTGGTCTCTACTCCTCCCGTTACGGGGTCTGAGATGCCGAAGCTTCCCACCATTAGCTGTGACAAATGAAAAACCCTGGTCATTGGCGACTCCATTATCCGCAGTATTACACTTAAAACTAATCATCCAGCGATCATACACTGTTTACCCGGGGGCAGGGCTACCGACGTTAAGGCTAATCTGAAGATGGTGCTGGCTAAAGCTAAAACTGGTGAGTGTAGAGAGTATAGAAATATTGTTATCCACGTCGGCACCAACAATGTTAGGATGAAACAGTCAGAGGTCATCAAGCGCAACATAGCTTCAGGGTGTACATCAGCTAGAAAGATGTGTTGGCATCAACTAATTGTCTCTGGCCCCTCCCAATTAGGGGGAGTGATGAGCTCTACAGCAGAGTCTCACAACTCAATCGCTGGTTGAAAACTGTTTTCTGCCTCTCACAAAAGATAGAATTTGTAGATAATTGGCCCTCTTTCTGGGACTCACCCACAAACAGGACCAAGCCTGACCTGTTGAGGAGTGACGGACCTCATCCTAGCTGGAGGGGTGCTCTCATCTTCTCTACAAACATAGACAGGGCTCTAACTCCCCTAGCTCCACAATGAAATGGGGTGCAGGCCAGGCAGCAGGCTGTTAGCCAGCCTGCCAGCTTAGTGGAGTCTGCCACTAGCAAAGTCAGTGTAGTCAGCTCAGCTATCCCCATTGAGACTGTGTCTGTGCCTCGACCTAGGTTGGGAAAAACTAAACATGGCGGTGTTCGCCTTAGCAATCTCACTAGAATAAAGAACCTCCATTCCTGCCATTATTGAAAGAGATAGTGATACCGCACATCTCAAAATAGGGCTACTTAATGTTAGATCCCTCACTTCAACGGCAGTTATAGTCAATGAACTAATCTCTGATCGTAATCTTGATGTGATTGGCCTGACTGAATCATGCCTTAAGCCTGATGAATTTACTGTGTTAAATGAGGCCTCACCTCCTGGTTACACTAGTCACCATATCCCCCGTTTATCCCGCAAAGGTGGAGGTGTTGCTAACATTTACGATGGCAAATTTCAATTTACAACAACAACAAGAAAACGACGTTTTCGTCTTTTGAGCTTCTACTCATGAAATCTATGCAACCTACTAAATCACTTTTTATAGCTACTGTTTACAGGCCTCCTGGGTCCATATACAGTGTTCCTCACTGAGATCCCTGAATTCCTATCGGAGATTGTAGTCATCGCAGATAATATTCACATTTTTGGTGACTTTAATATTCACATGGAAAAGTCCACAGACTCACTCCAAAACGCTTTCGGAGCCATCTTCAACTCAGTGGGTTTTGTCCAACATGTCTCTGGACCTACTCACTGCCACAGTCATGTAGTCATGCACCTAGTTTTGTCCCATGGAATAAATGTTGTGGATCTTAATGTTTTTCCTCATAATCCTGGACAATCGGACCACCATTTTTGCAATCGCAACAAATAATCTGCTCAGATCCCAACCAAGGAGCATCAAAAGTCGTGCTATAAATTCTCAGACAACCCAAAGATTCCTTGATGCCCTTCCAGACTCCCTCTGCCTACCCAAGGACGTCAGAGGACAAAAATCAGTTAACCACCTAACTGAGGAACTCAATTTAACCTTGCGCAATACCCTAGATGCTGTTGCACCCCTACAAACGAAAAACATTTCTCATAAGAAACTAGCTCCCTTGTATACAAAAAATACCCGAGCTCTGAAGCAAGCTTCCAGAAAATTGGAACGGAAATGGTGCCACACCAAACTGGAAGTCTTCCGACTAGCTTGGAAAGACAGTACCGCGCGGTGTCGAAGAGCCCTCACTGCTGCTCGATCATCCTATTTTTGCAACTTAATTGAGGAAAACAACATTTATTTTTGATACTGTCGCAAAGCTAACTAAAAAGCAGCATTCCCCAAGAGAGGATGGCTTTCACTTCAGCAGTAATAAATGCATGAACATCTTTGAGGAAAAGATCATGATCATTTGAAAGCAAATTACGGACTCCTCTTTAGAACTGCGTATTCCTCCAAAGCTCAGTTGTCCAGAGTTTACACAACTCTGCAGGACCTAGGATCAAGGGAGACACTCAAGTGTTTTAGTACTATATCTCTTGACACAATGATGAAAATTATCATGGCCTCTAAACCTTCAAGCTGCATACTGGACCCTATTCCAAAGAAACTACTGAAAGAGCTGCTTCCTGTGCTTGGCCCTCCTGTGTTGAACATAATAAACGGCTCTCTATCCACCGGACATGTACCAAACTCACTAAAAGTGGCAGTAATAAAGCGCCTCTTGAAAAAGCCAAACCTTGATCCAGAAAATGTAAAAAACTATCGGCCTATATCGAATCTTCCATTCCTCTCAAAACATTTTGAAAAAGCTGTTGTGCAACAACTCACTGCCTTCCTGAAGACAAACAATGTATACGAAATGCTTCAGTCTGGTTTTAGACCCCATCATAGCACTGAGTCTGCACTTGTGAAGGTGGAAAATGACCTCTTAATGGTGTCAGACCGAGGCTCTACATCTGTCCTTGTGCTCCTTGACCTTAGTGCTGCTTTTGATACCATCGATCACCATATTCTTTGGGAAAGATTGGAAACCCAAATTGGTCTACACGGACAAGTTCTGGCCTGGTTTAGATCTTATTTGTCGGAAAGATATCAGTTTGTCTCTGTGAATGGTTTGTCCTCTGACAAATCAACTGTAAATTTCGATGTTCCTCAAGGTTCCGTTTTAGGACCTATTGTTTTCACTATATATTTTACCTCTGGGGATGTCATTTGAAAACATAATGTTAAATTTCACTGCTATGCGGATGACACACAGCTATACATTTCAATGAAACATGGTGAAGCCCCAAAATTGCACTCGCTAGAAGCCTGTGTTTCAGACATAAGGAAGTGGATGGCTGCAAACGTTCTACTTTCAAACTCGGACAAAACAGAGATGCTTGTTCTAGGTCCCAAGTAACACATAGATCTTCTGTTGAATCTGACAATTCATCTTGACGGTTGTAGAGTCGTCTCAAATAAAACTGTGAAGGACCTCAGCTTTACTCTGGACCCTGATCTCTCTTTTGAACAACATATCAAGACTGTGTGATGGACAGCTTTTTTCTATCTACGTAACATTGCAAAAATCAGAAACGTTCTGTCCAAAAATGATGCAGAAAAATGTATCCATGCTTTTGTTACTTCTAGGTTGGACGACAGCAGGGCTCTACTTTCCGGCTTCCCGGATAAAGCACTAGATAAACTTCAGTTAGTGCTAAATACGGCTGCTAGAATCCTGACTAGAACCAAAAAATGTGATCTTATTACTCCAGTGCTAGCCTCCCTACACTGGCTTCCTGCTAAGGCAAGAGCTGATTTCAAGGTTTTACTGCTAACCTACAAAGCATTACATGGGCTTGCTCCTGCCTATATTTCTGATTTGGTCCTGCCGTACATACCTACACGTACGCTATGGTCACAAGACGCAGGCCTCCTAATTGTCCCTAGAATTTCTAAGCAAACAGCTGGAGGCAGGGCTTTCTCCTATAGAGCTCCATTTTTATGGAATAGTCTGCCTACCCATGTGAGAGACGCAGACTCGGTCTCAACCTTTAAGTCTTTACTGAAGACTCATCTCTTCAGTGGGTCATATGATTAAGTGTAGTCTGGCCCAGGAGTGTGAAGGTGAACGGAAAGGAGCAATAAACCGCCCTTGCTGTCTCTGCCTGGCCGGTTCCCCTCTCTCTACTGGGATTCTCTGACTCTAACCCTATTACAGGGGCTGAGTCACTGGCTTACTGGTGCTCTTCCATGCCGTACCTAGGAGGGGTGCATCACTTGAGTGGGTTGAGTCACTGACGTGATCTTCCTGTCTGGGTTGGCGCCCCCCCTTGCGCTGTGCCGTGGCGGAGATCTTTGTGGGCTATCCTCGGCCTTGTCTCAGGATGGTAAGTTGGTGGTTGAAGATATCCCTCTAGTGGTGTGGGGGCTGTGCTTTGGCAAAATGGGTGGGGTTATATCCTTCCTGTTTGGCCCTGTCAGGGGGAATCATCGGAATTGGACCACAGTGTCTCCTGACCCCTCCTATCTCAGCCTCCAGTATTTATGCTGCAGTAGTTTATGTGTCGGGGGGCTTGGGTCAGTTTGTTATATCTGGAGTATTTCTCCTGTCTTATCCGGTGTCCTGTGTGAATTTAAGTATGCTCTTTCTAATTCTCTCTTTCTCTCTTTCTCTCGGAGGACCTGAGCCCTAGGACCATGCTTCAGGACTACCTAGCATGATGACTCCTTGCTGTCCCCAGTCCAGCTGGCAGTGCTGCTGCTCCAATTTCAACTGTTCTGCCTGCGGCTATGGAACCCTGACCTGTTGGCCGGACGTGCTACCTGTCCCAGACCTGCTGTTTTCAACTCTCTAGAGACAGCAGGAGCGGTAGAAATACTCTGAATGATCAGCTATGAAAAGCCAACTGACATTTACTCTTGAGGTGCTGACTTGTTGCACCCTCAACAACTACTGTGATTATTATTATTTGACCATGCTGGTCATTTATGAACATTTGAACGTCTTGGCCATGTTCTGTTATAATCTACACCCGGCACAGCTAGAAGAGGACTGGCCACCCCTCATAGCCTGGTTCCTCTCTAGGTTTCTTCCTAGGTTTTGACCTTTCTAGGGAGGTTTTCCTAGCCACTGTGCTTCTACATCTGCATTGCTTGCTGTTTGGGGTTTTAGCCTGGGTTTCTGTACAGCACTTTGAGGTATCAGCTGATGTACGAAGGGCTATATAAATTCATTTCATTTGATTTGATTTGATTCATGCAGTCTCTGAACAGTTGTTGTTGAGATGTGTCTGTTACTTGAACTCTGTGAAGCATTTAGTTGGGCTGCAATTTCTGGGCAGCAGAGGTAACTCTGGGTCTTCTATTCCTGTGGTGGTTCTCATGACAGCCAGGTTCATCATAGTGTTTAATGGTTTTTGCGACTGAACTTGAAGAAACGTTCAAAGTTTTTGAAATTTTCTGGATTGACTGACCTTCATGTCTTAAAGTAATGATGAACGGAGCACGTGAGCCTGCCGACATGCTGGCTACTCTCTTCCGGGAAATTCAGGATGGTAACAGAGGTCTTTCTCTGAAAATTGATAAGAAATCGGCTGAACTCCATTCTTCCATTGACGACCTGAAATCCTCCATGAATGATCTCCTTTTGAGAACGACTGAGGCAGAGTTGCGCATTAGCACATTTGAAGATACCATCGCTAGACACGACCAGGTCTTGATACAACTGCAAAAGGACAATGCCTACCTCAAAAACAAGGTAGATCAGATGGAGAACCAGAGTAGACGTAGTAATATCCGTGTGGTGGGATTGAAAAAGAACAGCGAGGGCCGTGACCCGGTCCGTTTCTTCACTCAATGGATCCCGGAGGTTTAGGCATTTTTGTTTTACCTTTATTTTACTAGGCAAGTCAGTTAAGAACAAATTCTTATTTTCAATGACGGTCTAGGGAACAGTGGGTTAAATGCCTGTTCAGGGGCAGAACGGCAGATTTGTACCTTGTTAGCTCAGGGATTCAAACTTGCAACCTTTCGGTTACTAGTCCAACGCTCTAACCACTAGGCTACCCTGCCGCCCCACTAGGCTACCCTGCCGCATAATCAACTTCACCAAGCCGCTGGAAATCGAACGCGCCCACAGAACATCAGCTCCGAAAACCCGGCCAGATGAGCCCCCACGAGCCGTCCTGATCAGGTTCCTCCGTTTCCAAGACAGAGAGAAGATACTGCAAATCGCAAGAGCTAAAGGGGACATCACCATCAATGGAAAGAGGGTCAGCCTTTTTCCAGATATAAGCGCGGATCTCGCCAGACGCCGCAAGCAGTTCAGACCTGCCGCCAAAGCACTGAAGGAGAAGAACATCACCGGCTACCTCATCCACCCTGCGCGGATGAAAGTTCAGTACAAAGGCCGAAGCCATCTCTTCAACACACCGGGAGAAGTGCACACTTTTCTCAAAGAACTGAGCAACGTCTGAGCCAGGACGGTATCTCTGGGGGATAAAATGCAGTTAGTTTGTTTTCTCTTATCCGGATTGAACTGCTGGTATCTCCCGGTCACTATAATTGATTTGTACATTGTCAACTAACCGTATCTTCCCGGGGTGAGTTCTATTACATTTACAGGAGAGTATATTTTGGTTTAGTCCATATCTACTGGGCGAAGCAATAAGTGGGTTTAGGCCCACTGCTTTCCCCCTCATTTATGTTAATATTCCGAAAAGACACTCAAGCATCCCTTACCGTGGGCAGTAAATATTCAGCCATAAATATCTATTCACAACGTTTGTTTTCAATTTAGAGAGCTCGCAGGTTTTAGTTTACGCCAAGGTTTAGCTAGTAAGAGCAAGATGGAAAGCGAGCAGCAACGTATCTCTACAAGTGTATTCATGTTTGATTGTTGGGATTGTTGTTTTAGTCTGACAATCGGGGTGGGTGGGATTTTTATTATTTTTTTCTTCCTTTTTTCTATGTTTATTGTTTCCTTCCTAAAGAGACACACAGGTCACTTTTGTGCTCAAACCAAAGTTGAAACATTTCCTAATTATCTGCATATCTGCATTCCGACCTTGAATATGTGGACATCTATAAGTACCTAGGTGTCTGGCTAGACTGTAAACTCTCCTTCCAGACTCATATCAAACATCTCCAATCAAAAATCAAATCTAGAGTCGGCTTTCTATTCCGCAACAAAGCCTCCTTCACTCACGCCGCCAAACTTACCCTAGTAAAACTGACTATACTACCGATCCTCGACTTCGGCGATGTCATCTACAAAATGGCTTCCAACACTCTACTCAGCAAACTGGATGCAGTTTATCACAGTGCCATCCGTTTTGTCACTAAAGCACCTTATACCACCCACCACTGCGACCTGTATGCTCTCGTTGGCTGGCCCTCGCTACATATTAGTCGCCAGACCCACTGGCTCCAGGTCATCTACAAGTCCATGCTAGGTAAAGCTCCACCTTATCTCAGTTCACTGGTCACGATGGCAACACCCACCCGTAGCACGCGCTCCAGCAGGTGTATCTCACTGATCATCCCTAAAGCCAACACCTCATTTGACCGCCTTTCGTTCCAGTTCTCTCCTGCCTGTGACTGGAACGAATTGCAAAAATCGCTGAAGTTGGAGACTTTTATCTCCATCACCAACTTCAAACATCTGCTATCTGAGCAGCTAACCGATCGCTGCAGCTGTACATAGTCTATCGGTAAATAGCCCACCCATTTTTACCTACCTCATCCCCATACTGTTTTTATTTATTTACTTTTCTGCTCTTTTGCACACCAATATCTCTACCTGTACATGACCATCTGATCATTTATCACTCCAGTGTTAATCTGCTAAATTGTAATTATTCGCCTACCTCCTCATGCCTTTTGCACACAATGTATATAGACTCCCTTTTTTTTCTACTGTGTTATTGACTTGTTAATTGTTTACTCCATGTGTAACTCTGTGTTGTCTGTTCACACTGCTATGCTTTATCTTGGCCAGGTCGCAGTTGCAAATGAGAACTTGTTCTCAACTAGCCTACCTGGTTAAATAAAGGTGAAATAAAATAAATAAAAAATAAAAAAATATGATAGATTTCTATTCAGTTACATATTTGAAACCCAACCTATGCTTAATCCACTAAAATATGTCACATTCAATGTAAAAGGTCTTAACAGCCCGATTAAAAGGAAAAGAGTCTATACATACCTTAAGAAATTAAAGGCTGACATTGTGTTTTTACAAGAAACACATCTTACAGCCAGTGAACACAAGAAATTGAAGAGGGAATGAAGAGGACAAGTTTTTGCATCCTCTTTTAACTCCAAAGCAAGAGGAACTGCAATTTTGATAAGTAGACACATCCCCTTCTGCGTCAACAACACCATCTCTGATCTCTCGGGCAGGTTTGTTTTGGTGCAGGGGCATATGTTTTCAGAGTCTTGGACCCTATTGAATATTTATGCTCCTAACTTCGATGACCATATGTTTATTCAGAATGTCTTCCTTCAGGTTGCTCAAGCACCACCAGGATGGCTACTGGTTGGAGGAGATTTTAATTTTTGCTTAGATACAGTTCTTGATAGGTCTTCTGATAAAACCCTCACTTCTTACCAAAGCCGGCAAGCTCACCATGTCATTCATGAAAGATCTCAATTTACTAGACATCTGGAGACATTCCAAAGCGTCTGGTCTATATCTTAACATTAAGAAATGTGAACTCATGGCTGTCAAAGATTGTGTGATACCTTCATATTATGGTATTCCAGTAAAAGAAGAACTTACATATTTAGGCATAACCATTACAAAGGATCAGAAGTCTAGAGGCTTACTCAATGTTAACCCTCTTATTAAAAAACCCCAGAAGAAACTAAATCAATGGCTACAGAGGGACTTATCTTTAAAAGGTAGAGTCCTAATAACCAAGGCTGAAGGTATCTCTAGACTAACATATGGTGCTCTATCTTTATATCTTGACCGTAAAATAAGCAAGGAGATAGACCAGATGCTTTTCAACTTTCTTTGGAGAAACCGTACCCATTACATTAGGAAAACTGTTGTAATGAACACTTATGAGAATGGTGGACTGAATTTTCTGGATTTTACTACTTTAAATAATACTTTCAAGATCAATTGGATAAAACAATTCCTAAGAAGACCCACTTCTATCTGGAATTTTATTCCTCATCATGTCTTCTCTACTTTTGGTGGCCTTAACTTCATGTTGTTTTGCAATTATAATATTGACAAAGTTCCAGTGAAACTTTCTGCTTTTCATCGGCAGGTTTTCTGTCATGGTCCTTAATTTATAAACACAATTTTTCTCCACACAGATATTATATATGGAATAATCGGGATATATTATATAAAAATACCTCTCTGTTTTTAGAATATTGGTTCAGAAATAATATCCTATTGGTGAGCCAACTGGTAAATGCAGGGTCTTTTACTCAGTTATAAAGAATTCTTATCACCCTGTTAGGTCCCTGTAACACCTAAAGATTTTGCAATTGTTTTAGATGCCATTCCCTCAGGTGCTGCTATGTTATTCAGGAACGTGTCAAGACCTGACCCCCAGAGCCTACCTTCTATTGACCCTGTTGACTCATCAGTAGGAAAGATTTGTTTCTCTTTTGGTCCATTCAACAACAGAGCGATACGATCCTTGTTTCAGCAGGATGTTGTATCTATACCTTATGCAATGCCTTATTGGAATGGGTTTATTGATAATATCTGTTGGAAAAAAGTTTGGATGTTGCCACACACATACCTACTTGTTAACAAAATTAAGGAAGTTTCCTTTAAAATTATTTATAAATATTATCCTGCCAACCACTATATGAAGAAGTTTAAGGAAAACATCAACTCAAGTTGCTCCTTTTGTAATGACCACCCAGAAACCGTTGTGCATCTTTTTTGGCATTGTATGCATGTAAGAAAACTGTGGCAAGACATCAGTAGGTTTATAATTGAACACATTTATGAAGATTTTACACTATTGTGGAGAGATGTACTGTTTGGATTCTTTACATACAATAGAAATAAGTGGAATCATTTTTATGTAATTAATTTCATTATTTTTTGGGCCAAATTTCATATACACAAATGTAAATTTACAAACAGAAAACCACATTTTCGTACCCTACAAAAAGAAATTGAACTGTATTTTAAGACGGTTAAATGCTCTACTAACAAAAAAGCTGTTAGAATTGTAAGTATATGCATGTCCCTTAAGGTCCTTGTGTAATTGTACTGTGATATTGTACCCCCTAGCCCCGCCCCCAGCCCCGCCCCTAGCTCGATTGTCCATTGTTTGTAATCTATGTATGCTTGTGTTCCCTCATGTGCTTTATGTATTGATTTGATATGAAAAAAATAATAAAAGAATTAAATTAAAAAAATTAAATTTAAAAAATTGACATCTGGAGACAGTTGCACCCACAGGATAGGGACTACTCTTTTTATTCACACCCACACAAGACACACACACGCATAGATAACTTTTTACCTTCGACACAACTGTTTCATAGAGTGTTAGATGTAGAGTATCTCCCCAGATTGCTTAGTGACCATTCTCCTCTGGTATTATCAATCTCCATTCCTACCAAGGTAAATGGAGCATATAGATGGAGACTAAATTCTACACTCCTAAAGCAACCTGAATTTTGTGCATTCATCAAAGAGCAGATCAATATTTTTACTTTGACAAACAAACCCTCTGCTCCTGACAGCTTCATTCTTTGGGACACATTGAAGGCCTATCTGAGGGGACAGATTATTTCCTATACTAAAGGGCTGAAGAAAAAACACGGTGCGGAACTGAGTGCCCTTGAATCTGAAATCTCAGAGCTAGAGAAAACCTACCAAAGAGGCCCGACTAAAGATCTATACAGGCTTTTGGTAAATAAAAAACTTAAATATAATATTCTGAACACATATCAAGCTGAGAGGGCCATCACTAAATCAAAACAGCGTTATTATGAGCTTGGAGAGAAAGCTCACAAAGTATTGGCATGGCAACTGAAATCAGAGGAAAGTAAGAGGACAATTAATGCCATAGAAACTCTTACTAATGAGATATCTTTCGACCCTACTGAAATTAATAATGCTTTTAAGAAATACTATGAAGACCTCTACACTTCCCAATCAAGCGATGATTTATCAGAGATCGACTCCTTTCTCTCCTCTCTCAACCTCCCATGCTTGTCAGGGGAAGACAGTGAGCGCCTGAGTGAACACTTCTCAGTTCCTGAATTGTTGGAGGCCATTAAATCCTTACCTTCTAATAAATCTCCTGGGGAGGATGGCTTCCCTCCAGAGTTCTATAAAGAATTTAGAGAGCTGTTGGTCCCCTACCTTATGGAGGTACTTAAAAAAGCCAGAGAAGACAACTGCTTTCCAGAGTCCTTCTCTCAAGCAGTGATTACTGTAATCCACAAGAAAGGGAAAAACCCGCTAAAGTGCGCCTCCTATAGACCAATCTCTCTCCTTAACACAGATTGTAAACAGGTCACCAAGATGCTATCTAAGAGACTGGAGTCATGTCTTCCCCTGTTGGTCAACCCAGATCAGACTGGCTTCATATTTAATAGATTGTCCTCCAATAATCTCAGAAGGTTCTTTGATATAATTCACCTTGCTAACAAAAACAAAATACCTAGTGTCGCAGTCTCCCTCGACGCTGAAAAGGCATTTGATAGGGTTGAATGGCCATACCTCTTTCGCGTCTTGGAAAAGTTCGGTTTAGGTACCGTGTTTGTAAATTTGATAAAATCACTCTACAAATCTCCTAAAGCTAGGATTGCTACCAATGGGATTACTTCCTCCTCTTTCCCTCTTTATAGGGGGAACAGACAAGGTTGCCCAATTAGCCCCCACCTCTTTGCCCTCGCCATCGAACAGTTGGCTGAGCCCTGACATACATGGCTTTGAGGTGGGCCCCCATACCCATAAATTATCCCTCTTTGCGGACGACCTTATCTTATTTCTAACAAACCCAGAACACCCTCTCTCACTTGCAGATCCTACTAAAGTGTTATAGTTCTTTCTCTGGATATAAGGTCAATTTTGATAAAAGCGAAATCTTACCATTGTCTGTCTTTGACCATCATACCATCAAGCACAAGTTTCCTTTTAGATGGTCGCCTATGGGCTTCACATATTTGGGCATAATGGTGGATGGTAATCTGAACAACCTCTATAAACTCAATCTGGCCAGTTTGTTGCAAAAGGTGGAGGTTGACCTTTGTAAATGGATGGACTTACCTCTCACTCTACTGGGTAGAATCAATGTAATTAAAATGAATGTCCTGCCCAAGTTTCTATATCTGTTTCAATCTCTCCCTATCCCTGTTCTCGACAAGCTGACCAGACGGTTTATCTGGCACGGCAAAACCCTTAGGGTTGGCCTGGATAAATTGACCCTTGATTACAGTCAAGGGGGCTTAAACCTCCCCAATTTTAGAATGTACTACTGGGCTGCACAGTCTAGGTTTCTGGCTCAGAGGTTTGACAATGGTCCCTCTCCCTCATGGTTGACCATTGAAAAGCTTGAGGTAAATGATGACACTGGGGCAGATTTGTTTTACAAATGGGACAGAAAATCTATAAAAACCATCACAGACAACCCTTTAATCATACATTCTGTCCTGGCATGGTGCAAACTGCATGAGCTCTTGGGACGAGGGGGATTCCTTTCCCCTAAAAACCCCTGTATGGAACAATAGATTGATCCCTATGTTTTTCCAGAATAGTAACTTTAGACCATGGTCTGATAAGGGGATCACTCTTCTGGAACATTGTTACGAGGAGGGAGTTCTTATGTCTTTTGATCAGCTGAAACAGAAATACCACTTGCCTAACAGGGACTTCTTTAGCTACCTACAACTACGAAACTTTATTAGGGTGACTCTCAAGGGACAATGGAACCTACCTAAGATGTCACCTATTGAACAACTCTGCCACGCAGACCAACCACTGTTCAAGACCATTTCCTGTGTTTACAATGCTCTTATGTCAGGACTAACACTGCCTGGGCTAGATAAACCCCGACTTAGATGGGAGAAAGATCTGGGTATTGATCTTGATGAGGATCTATGGAGTGACCTATGCAGGGATGGTGTTACATCCACATTGAACTCCAGATACAGACTGATCCAGTTTAATTTCCTCCATCAGCTCTATATCACCCCATCTAGACTGCACAAGTTCAACCCAGATATCTCCTCCCTATGTTTTAGATGTGGCTCAGATGAAGGAACATTCCTCCATTCCACTTGGCAGTGTTCAAAACTACACGGTTTCTGGCAGGGTGTATGTGATACCATATCCTCAATTCACGGGGTTGCATTCCCTTTAGACCTGGAGGTCTGTCTACTGGGTAACTTTACTAACACCAATCTTAGGCAAAGCCATACTATAAAGCTAACAGAAATATTGCTAGCGATTGCCAAGAAATGTATTGCCTTGAAATGGAAATTGGATTCCTCCCTGCCAGTTGCAATGTGGCTATCGGAAGTTAATAGTTGTATCCCTTTGGAGAAAATCACTTACTGCTTGAGGAATAAGTTAAAGGCATTTTACAGAATTTGTCAACCTTTTATTGACTATATGGAGAATCTCCCCCCACATCTCATTGATTGAATCTATATATAATCCTCACATAATGTTTCACACGTAACGTATAATATGTAGCCAACAGCAGGTGATCCAATGTCTCATTATTATTATTATTATTATTTTTTTCTTATTGTATGTTTGTTTATATAATTATAATTATTTTTTATTTTTGTTACGCTCGTCTGTTACTATCACTTGTCTAATATCTTTTCACTTTTGTTTTGAATGTTCTTAATTGGAAAATGCAAAAATAAAATATATATATATATTTTTTTAAAGTAATGATGAACTGCCATTTCTCTTTACTTATTTGAACTGTTCTTGCCATAATATGGACTTGGTATTTTACCAAAAAGAGCTATCTTCTGTATACCACCCCTACCTTGTCGCAACACAACTGACTGGCTGAAATGCATTAGGAAGGAAAGAAGTTCCACAAATTAACTTTTAACAAGGCACAGCTGTTAATTGAAATGCATTCCATGTGACTACCTCATGAAGTTGTATAGAGATAATCCCACTAGTGTGCAAAGCTGTCATCATGGCAAAGGGTGGCTACTTTGAACAATCTCAAATATAATGTATATTTTTATTTGTTTATCACTTTCTTTGTTACTAAATGATTCCATGTGTTATTTCATAGTTTTGATGTCATCACTATTATTCTACAATGTAGAAAAAAGTAAAAAATGAAGAAAAACCCTTGAATTAGTAGGTGTGTCCAAACTTTTGACTGGCACTGTATGTCTACAGGTGGTATTAAAATGTGTCTCATATCCTTCTATTGTGTACACATTGTGACCAGATTTCCTGCTCCCTCCTTGTATGCAATTCTTTGACTGCTATTCTTTCAAAATCATATTTATTCATGTATTTACTTCAAGATGTACAATGGGGCAAAAAAGTATTTAGTCAGCCACCAAATGTGTAAGTTCTCCCACTTAAAAAGATGAGAGAGGCCTGTAATTTTCATCATAGGTAAACTTCAATATGACAGACAAAGTGAGAAAAGAAATCCAGAAAATCACATTGTAGGATTTTTTATGAATTTATTTGCAAATTATGGTGGAACATAAGTATTTGGTCACCTACAAACAAGCAAGATTTCTGGCTCTCACAGACCTGTAACTTATTCTTTAAGAGGCTCCTCTGTCCTCCACTCGTTACCTGTATTAATGGCACCTGTTTGAACTTTTTATCAGTATAAAACACACCTGTCCAAATCCTCAAACAGTCACACTCCAAACTCCACTATGGCCAAGACCAAAGAGCTGTCAAAGGACACCAGAAACAAAATTGTAGACCTGCACCAGGCTGGGAAGACTGAATCTGCAATAGGTAAGCAGCTTGGTTTGAAGAAATCAACTGTGGGAGCAATTATTAGGAAATGAAAGACATACAAGACCACTGATAATCTCCCTCGATCTGGGGCTCCACGCAAGATCTCACCCTGTGGGGTCAAAATTATCACAAGAATCCCATAACCACACGGGGGGGCCTAGTGAATGACCTGCAGAGAGCTGGGACCAAAGTAACAAAGCCTACCATCAGTAACACACTACGCCGCCAGGGACTCAAATCCTGCAGTGTCAGACGTGTCCCCCTGCTTAAGCCAGTACATGTCCAGGCCCGTCTGAAGTTTTCTAGAGAGCATTTGGATGATCCAGAAGAAGATTGGGAGAATGTCAGATGGTCAGATGAAACCGAAATATAACTTTTTGGTAAAAACTCAACTCGTCGGGTTTGGAGGACATAGAATGCTGAGTTGCATCCAAAGAACACCATACCTACTGTGAAGCATGGGGGTGGAAACATCATGCTTTGGGGCTGTTTTTCTGCAAAGGGACCAGGATGACTGATCCGTGTAAAGGAAAGAATGAAGGGGGCCATGTATTGTGAGATTTTGAGTGAAAACCTCCTTCCATCAGCAAGGGCATTGAAGATGAAACGTGGTTGGGTCTTTCAGCATGACAATGATCCCAAACACACCGCCCGGGCAACGAAGGAGTGTCTTCGTAAGAAGCATTTCAAGGTCCTGGAGTGGCCTGGCCAGTCTCCAGATCTCTGTCATTGCCAACAAACGGTATAAAACAAAGTATTGAGATAAACTTTCAAAATTCATAAAAAATCCTACAATGTGATTTTTTGGATTTTATTTTCTCATTTTGTCTGTCATAGTTGAAGTGTACCTATGATAAAAATTACAGGCCTCTCTCATATTTTTAAGTGGGAGAACTTGCACAATTGGTGGCTGACTAAATACTTTTTTGCCCCACTGTATATTGATGCCATAAATCAGTGGTGCTACCTGTCAATGCTTTTAGATGTCATGATAATGATGTTTTCACTTTCCAGATTACAGTCAGATCACGATGGTTCTTTTAATCGTGAAGTAAAACCTACAGACACTAAACTAAACAGATGAAACACAGGGTGGAAGGAGACAGACCTACAGACACTAAACTAAACAGATGAAACACAGGGTGGAAGGGGACAGACCTACAGACACTAAACAAAACAGATGAAACACAGGGTGGAAGGGGACAGACCTACAGACACTAAACTAAACAGATGAAACACAGGGTGGAAGGGGACAGAACTACAGACACTAAACTAAACAGATGAAACACAGGGTGGAAGGGGACAGAACTACAGACACTAAACAAAACAGATGAAACACAGGGTGGAAGGGGACAGACCTACAGACACTAAACTAAACAGATGAAACACAGGGTGGGAGGGGACAGAACTACAGACACTAAACAAAACAGATGAAACACAGGGTGGAAGGAGACAGACTTACAGACACTAAACAAAAAAGATGAAACACAGGGTGGAAGGAGACAGAACTACAGACACTAAACAAAACAGATGAAACAAAGGGTGGAAGGGGACAGAACTACAGACACTAAACTAAACAGATGAAACACAGGGTGGAAGGGGACAGAAGTACAGACACTAAACTAAACAGATGAAACACAGGGTGGGAGGGGACAGAACTACAGACACTAAACTAAACAGATGAAACACAGGGTGGAAGGGGACAGAACTACAGACACTAAACAAAACAGATGAAACACAGGGTGGAAGGGGACAGACCTACAGACACTAAACTAAACAGATGAAACACAGGGTGGGAGGGGACAGAACTACAGACACTAAACAAAACAGATGAAACACAGGGTGGAAGGAGACAGACTTACAGACACTAAACAAAAAAGATGAAACACAGGGTGGAAGGAGACAGAACTACAGACACTAAACAAAACAGATGAAACAAAGGGTGGAAGGGGACAGAACTACAGACACTAAACTAAACAGATGAAACACAGGGTGGAAGGGGACAGAAGTACAGACACTAAACTAAACAGATGAAACACAGGGTGGGAGGGGACAGAACTACAGACACTAAACAAAACAGATGAAACACAGGGTGGAAGGGGACAGACCTACAGACACTAAACTAAACAGATGAAACACAGGGTGGAAGGGGACAGAACTACAGACACTAAACTAAACAGATGAAACACAGGGTGGAAGGGGACAGACCTACAGACACTAAACTAAACAGATGAAACACAGGGTGGAAGGGGACAGAACTACAGACACTAAACTAAACAGATGAAACACAGGGTGGAAGGGGACAGACCTACAGATACTAAACTAAACAGATGAAACACAGGGTGGAAGGGGACAGAACTACAGACACTAAACTAAACAGATGAAACACAGGGTGGAAGGGGACAGACCTACAGACACTAAACTAAACAGATGAAACACAGGGAGGAAGGGGACAGACCTACAGACACTAAACTAAACAGATGAAACACAGGGTGGGAGGGGACAGAACTACAGACACTAAACAAAACAGATGAAACACAGGGTGGAAGGGGACAAAACTACAGACACTAAACTAAACAGATGAAACACAGGGTGGAAGGGGACAGACCTACAGACACTAAACTAAACAGATGAAACACAGGGTGGAAGGGGACAGACCTACAGACACTAAACTAAACAGATGAAACACAGGGTGGAAGGGGGCAGACCTACAGACACTAAACTAAACAGATGAAACACAGGGTGGAAGGGGACAGAACTACAGACACTAAACAAAACAGATGAAACACAGGGTGGAAGGGGACAGAACTACAGACACTAAACTAAACAGATGAAACACAGGGTGGAAGGGGACAGACCTACAGACACTAAACTAAACAGATGAAACACAGGGTGGAAGGGGACAGACCTACAGCCACTAAACTAAACAGATGAAACACAGGGTGGAAGGGGACAGAACTACAGACACTAAACTAAACAGATGAAACACAGGGTGGAAGGGGACAGAACTACAGACACTAAACTAAACAGATGAAACACAGGGTGGAAGGGGACAGAACTACAGACACTAAACAAAACAGATGAAACACAGGGTGGAAGGGGACAGACCTACAGACACTAAACTAAACAGATGAAAAACAGGGTGGGAGGGGACAGAACTACAGACACTAAACAAAACAGATGAAACACAGGGTGGAAGGAGACAGACTTACAGACACTAAACAAAACAGATGAAACACAGGGTGGAAGGAGACAGAACTACAGACACTAAACAAAACAGATGAAACAAAGGGTGGAAGGGGACAGACCTACAGACACTAAACAAAACAGATGAAACACAGGGTGGAAGGGGACAGACCTACAGACACTAAACAAAACAGATGAAACACAGGGTGGAAGGGGACAGACCTACAGACACTAAACTAAACAGATGAAACACAGGGTGGAAGGGGACAGACCTACAGACACTAAACTAAACAGATGAAACACAGGGTGGAAGGGGACAGAAGTACAGACACTAAACTAAACAGATGGAATACAGGGTGGGAGGGGACAGAACTACAGACACTAAACAAAACAGATGAAACACAGGGTGGAAGGGGACAGACCTACAGACACTAAACTAAACAGATGAAACACAGGGTGGAAGGGGACAGAACTACAGACACTAAACTAAACAGATGAAACACAGGGTGGAAGGGGACAGACCTACAGACACTAAACTAAACAGATGAAACACAGGGTGGAAGGGGACAGAACTACAGACACTAAACTAAACAGATGAAACACAAGGTGGAAGGGGACAGACCTACAGACACTAAACTAAACAGATGAAACACAGGGTGGAAGGGGACAGAACTACAGACACTAAACTAAACAGATGAAACACAGGGTGGAAGGGGACAGAACTACAGACACTAAACAAAACAGATGAAACACAGGGTGGAAGGGGACAGACCTACAGACACTAAACTAAACAGATGAAACACAGGGTGGAAGGGGACAGAACTACAGACACTAAACTAAACAGATGAAACACAGGGTGGAAGGGGACAGAACTACAGACACTAAACTAAACAGATGAAACACAGGGTGGAAGGGGACAGACCTACAGACACTAAACTAAACAGATGAAACACAGGGTGGAAGGGGGCAGACCTACAGACACTAAACTAAACAGATGAAACACAGGGTGGGAGGGGACAGAACTACAGACACTAAACAAAACAGATGAAACACAGGGTGGAAGGAGACAGAACTACAGACACTAAACTAAACAGATGAAACACAGGGTGGAAGGGGACAGACCTACAGACACTAAACTAAACAGATGAAACACAGGGTGGAAGGGGACAGACCTACAGCCACTAAACTAAACAGATGAAACACAGGGTGGAAGGGGACAGAACTACAGACACTAAACTAAACAGATGAAACACAGGGTGGAAGGGGACAGAACTACAGACACTAAACTAAACAGATGAAACACAGGGTGGAAGGGGACAGAACTACAGACACTAAACAAAACAGATGAAACACAGGGTGGAAGGGGACAGACCTACAGACACTAAACTAAACAGATGAAAAACAGGGTGGGAGGGGACAGAACTACAGACACTAAACAAAACAGATGAAACACAGGGTGGAAGGAGACAGACTTACAGACACTAAACAAAACAGATGAAACACAGGGTGGAAGGAGACAGAACTACAGACACTAAACAAAACAGATGAAACAAAGGGTGGAAGGGGACAGACCTACAGACACTAAACAAAACAGATGAAACACAGGGTGGAAGGGGACAGACCTACAGACACTAAACAAAACAGATGAAACACAGGGTGGAAGGGGACAGACCTACAGACACTAAACTAAACAGATGAAACACAGGGTGGAAGGGGACAGACCTACAGACACTAAACTAAACAGATGAAACACAGGGTGGAAGGGGACAGAAGTACAGACACTAAACTAAACAGATGGAATACAGGGTGGGAGGGGACAGAACTACAGACACTAAACAAAACAGATGAAACACAGGGTGGAAGGGGACAGACCTACAGACACTAAACTAAACAGATGAAACACAGGGTGGAAGGGGACAGAACTACAGACACTAAACTAAACAGATGAAACACAGGGTGGAAGGGGACAGACCTACAGACACTAAACTAAACAGATGAAACACAGGGTGGAAGGGGACAGAACTACAGACACTAAACTAAACAGATGAAACACAAGGTGGAAGGGGACAGACCTACAGACACTAAACTAAACAGATGAAACACAGGGTGGAAGGGGACAGAACTACAGACACTAAACTAAACAGATGAAACACAGGGTGGAAGGGGACAGAACTACAGACACTAAACAAAACAGATGAAACACAGGGTGGAAGGGGACAGACCTACAGACACTAAACTAAACAGATGAAACACAGGGTGGAAGGGGACAGAACTACAGACACTAAACTAAACAGATGAAACACAGGGTGGAAGGGGACAGAACTACAGACACTAAACTAAACAGATGAAACACAGGGTGGAAGGGGACAGACCTACAGACACTAAACTAAACAGATGAAACACAGGGTGGAAGGGGGCAGACCTACAGACACTAAACTAAACAGATGAAACACAGGGTGGGAGGGGACAGAACTACAGACACTAAACAAAACAGATGAAACACAGGGTGGAAGGAGACAGACTTACAGACACTAAACAAAACAGATGAAACACAGGGTGGAAGGAGACAGAACTACAGACACTAAACAAAACAGATGAAACAAAGGGTGGAAGGGGACAGACCTACAGACACTAAACAAAACAGATGAAACACAGGGTGGAAGGGGACAGACCTACAGACACTAAACAAAACAGATGAAACACAGGGTGGAAGGGGACAGACCTACAGACACTAAACTAAACAGATGAAACACAGGGTGGAAGGGGACAGACCTACAGACACTAAACAAAACAGATGAAACACAGGGTGGAAGGGGACAGACCTACAGACACTAAACAAAACAGATGAAACACAGGGTGGAAGGGGACAGACCTACAGACACTAAACTAAACAGATGAAACACAGGGTGGAAGGGGACAGAACTACAGACACTAAACAAAACAGATGAAACACAGGGTGGAAGGGGACAGACCTACAGACACTAAACTAAACAGATGAAACACAGGGTGGAAGGGGACAGAACTACAGACACTAAACTAAACAGATGAAACACAAGGTGGAAGGGGACAGACCTACAGACACTAAACTAAACAGATGAAACACAGGGTGGAAGGGGACAGAACTACAGACACTAAACTAAACAGATGAAACACAGGGTGGAAGGGGACAGAACTACAGACACTAAACAAAACAGATGAAACACAGGGTGGAAGGGGACAGAACTACAGACACTAAACAAAACAGATGAAACACAGGGTGGAAGGGGACAGACCTACAGACACTAAACTAAACAGATGAAAAACAGGGTGGGAGGGGACAGAACTACAGACACTAAACAAAACAGATGAAACACAGGGTGGAAGGAGACAGACTTACAGACACTAAACAAAACAGATGAAACACAGGGTGGAAGGAGACAGAACTACAGACACTAAACAAAACAGATGAAACAAAGGGTGGAAGGGGACAGACCTACAGACACTAAACAAAACAGATGAAACACAGGGTGGAAGGGGACAGACCTACAGACACTAAACAAAACAGATGAAACACAGGGTGGAAGGGGACAGACCTACAGACACTAAACTAAACAGATGAAACACAGGGTGGAAGGGGACAGACCTACAGACACTAAACTAAACAGATGAAACACAGGGTGGAAGGGGACAGAAGTACAGACACTAAACTAAACAGATGGAATACAGGGTGGGAGGGGACAGAACTACAGACACTAAACAAAACAGATGAAACACAGGGTGGAAGGGGACAGACCTACAGACACTAAACTAAACAGATGAAACACAGGGTGGAAGGGGACAGAACTACAGACACTAAACTAAACAGAGGGTGAAACACAGGGTGGAAGGGGACAGACCTACAGACACTAAACTAAACAGATGAAACACAGGGTGGAAGGGGACAGAACTACAGACACTAAACTAAACAGATGAAACACAAGGTGGAAGGGGACAGACCTACAGACACTAAACTAAACAGATGAAACACAGGGTGGAAGGGGACAGAACTACAGACACTAAACTAAACAGATGAAACACAGGGTGGAAGGGGACAGAACTACAGACACTAAACAAAACAGATGAAACACAGGGTGGAAGGGGACAGACCTACAGACACTAAACTAAACAGATGAAAAACAGGGTGGGAGGGGACAGAACTACAGACACTAAACAAAACAGATGAAACACAGGGTGGAAGGAGACAGACTTACAGACACTAAACAAAACAGATGAAACACAGGGTGGAAGGAGACAGAACTACAGACACTAAACAAAACAGATGAAACAAAGGGTGGAAGGGGACAGACCTACAGACACTAAACAAAACAGATGAAACACAGGGTGGAAGGGGACAGACCTACAGACACTAAACAAAACAGATGAAACACAGGGTGGAAGGGGACAGACCTACAGACACTAAACTAAACAGATGAAACACAGGGTGGAAGGGGACAGACCTACAGACACTAAACTAAACAGATGAAACACAGGGTGGAAGGGGACAGAAGTACAGACACTAAACTAAACAGATGGAATACAGGGTGGAGGGGACAGAACTACAGACACTAAACAAAACAGATGAAACACAGGGTGGAAGGGGACAGACCTACAGACACTAAACTAAACAGATGAAACACAGGGTGGAAGGGGACAGAACTACAGACACTAAACTAAACAGATGAAACACAGGGTGGAAGGGGACAGACCTACAGACACTAAACTAAACAGATGAAACACAGGGTGGAAGGGGACAGAACTACAGACACTAAACTAAACAGATGAAACACAAGGTGGAAGGGGACAGACCTACAGACACTAAACTAAACAGATGAAACACAGGGTGGAAGGGGACAGAACTACAGACACTAAACTAAACAGATGAAACACAGGGTGGAAGGGGACAGAACTACAGACACTAAACTAAACAGATGAAACACAGGGTGGAAGGGGACAGACCTACAGACACTAAACTAAACAGATGAAACACAGGGTGGAAGGGGACAGAACTACAGACACTAAACTAAACAGATGAAACACAGGGTGGAAGGGGACAGAACTACAGACACTAAACTAAACAGATGAAACACAGGGTGGAAGGGGACAGACCTACAGACACTAAACTAAACAGATGAAACACAGGGTGGAAGGGGACAGACCTACAGACACTAAACTAAACAGATGAAACACAGGGTGGGAGGGGACAGAACTACAGACACTAAACAAAACAGATGAAACACAGGGTGGAAGGGGACAGACTTACAGACACTAAACAAAACAGATGAAACACAGGGTGGAAGGGGACAGAACTACAGACACTAAACAAAACAGAGATGAAACACAGGGTGGAAGGGGACAGACCTACAGACACTAAACAAAACAGATGAAACACAGGGTGGAAGGGGACAGACCTACAGACACTAAACAAAACAGATGAAACACAGGGTGGAAGGGGACAGACCTACAGACACTAAACTAAACAGATGAAACACAGGGTGGAAGGGGACAGACCTACAGACACTAAACAAAACAGATGAAACACAGGGTGGAAGGGGACAGACCTACAGACACTAAACTAAACAGATGAAACACAGGGTGGAAGGGGACAGACCTACAGACACTAAACTAAACAGATGAAACACAGGGTGGAAGGGGACAGAAGTACAGACACTAAACTAAACAGATGGAATACAGGGTGGAGGGGACAGAACTACAGACACTAAACAAAACAGATGAAACACAGGGTGGAAGGGGACAGACCTACAGACACTAAACTAAACAGATGAAACACAGGGTGGAAGGGGACAGAACTACAGACACTAAACTAAACAGATGAAACACAGGGTGGAAGGGGACAGACCTACAGACACTAAACTAAACAGATGAAACACAGGGTGGAAGGGGACATAACTACAGACACTAAACTAAACAGATGAAACACAGGGTGGAAGGGGACAGACCTACAGACACTAAACTAAACAGATGAAACACAGGGTGGAAGGGGACAGAACTACAGACACTAAACTAAACAGATGAAACACAGGGTGGAAGGGGACAGAACTACAGACACTAAACAAAACAGATGAAACACAGGGTGGAAGGGGACAGACCTACAGACACTAAACTAAACAGATGAAACACAGGGTGGAAGGGGACAGAACTACAGACACTAAACAAAACAGATGAAACACAGGGTGGAAGGGGACAGACCTACAGACACTAAACTAAACAGATGAAACACAGGGTGGAAGGGGACAGACCTACAGACACTAAACTAAACAGATGAAACACAGGGTGGAAGGGGACAGAACTACAGACACTAAACTAAACAGATGAAACACAGGGTGGAAGGGGACAGACCTACAGACACTAAACAAAACAGATGAAACACAGGGTGGAAGGGGACAGACCTACAGACACTAAACAAAACAGATGAAACACAGGGTGGAAGGGGACAGACCTACAGACACTAAACTAAACAGATGAAACACAGGGTGGAAGGGGACAGACCTACAGACACTAAACTAAACAGATGAAACACAGGGTGGAAGGGGACAGAAGTACAGACACTAAACTAAACAGATGGAATACAGGGTGGGAGGGGACAGAACTACAGACACTAAACAAAACAGATGAAACACAGGGTGGAAGGGGACAGACCTACAGACACTAAACTAAACAGATGAAACACAGGGTGGAAGGGGACAGAACTACAGACACTAAACTAAACAGATGAAACACAGGGTGGAAGGGGACAGACCTACAGACACTAAACTAAACAGATGAAACACAGGGTGGAAGGGGACAGAACTACAGACACTAAACTAAACAGATGAAACACAAGGTGGAAGGGGACAGACCTACAGACACTAAACTAAACAGATGAAACACAGGGTGGAAGGGGACAGAACTACAGACACTAAACTAAACAGATGAAACACAGGGTGGAAGGGGACAGAACTACAGACACTAAACAAAACAGATGAAACACAGGGTGGAAGGGGACAGACCTACAGACACTAAACTAAACAGATGAAACACAGGGTGGAAGGGGACAGAACTACAGACACTAAACTAAACAGATGAAACACAGGGTGGAAGGGGACAGAACTACAGACACTAAACTAAACAGATGAAACACAGGGTGGAAGGGGACAGACCTACAGACACTAAACTAAACAGATGAAACACAGGGTGGAAGGGGCAGACCTACAGACACTAAACTAAACAGATGAAACACAGGGTGGGAGGGGACAGAACTACAGACACTAAACAAAACAGATGAAACACAGGGTGGAAGGAGACAGACTTACAGACACTAAACAAAACAGATGTGAAACACAGGGTGGAAGGAGACAGAACTACAGACACTAAACAAAACAGATGAAACAAAGGGTGGAAGGGGACAGACCTACAGACACTAAACAAAACAGATGAAACACAGGGTGGAAGGGGACAGACCTACAGACACTAAACAAAACAGATGAAACACAGGGTGGAAGGGGACAGACCTACAGACACTAAACTAAACAGATGAAACACAGGGTGGAAGGGGACAGACCTACAGACACTAAACAAAACAGATGAAACACAGGGTGGAAGGGGACAGACCTACAGACACTAAACTAAACAGATGAAACACAGGGTGGAAGGGGACAGAACTACAGACACTAAACTAAACAGATGAAACACAGGGTGGAAGGGGACATAACTACAGACACTAAACTAAACAGATGAAACACAGGGTGGAAGGGGACAGACCTACAGACACTAAACTAAACAGATGAAACACAGGGTGGAAGGGGACAGAACTACAGACACTAAACTAAACAGATGAAACACAGGGTGGAAGGGGACAGAACTACAGACACTAAACAAAACAGATGAAACACAGGGTGGAAGGGGACAGACCTACAGACACTAAACTAAACAGATGAAACACAGGGTGGAAGGGGACAGAACTACAGACACTAAACAAAACAGATGAAACACAGGGTGGAAGGGGACAGACCTACAGACACTAAACTAAACAGATGAAACACAGGGTGGAAGGGGACAGACCTACAGACACTAAACTAAACAGATGAAACACAGGGTGGAAGGGGACAGAACTACAGACACTAAACTAAACAGATGAAACACAGGGTGGAAGGGGACAGAAATACAGACACTAAACTAAACAGATGAAACACAGGGAGGAAGGGGACAGAACTACAGACACTAAACTAAACAGATGAAACACAGGGTGGGAGGCGACAGACCTACAGACACTAAACTAAACAGATGAAACACAGGGTGGAAGGGGACAGACCTACAGACACTAAACAAAACAGATGAAACACAGGGTGGAAGGGGACAGACCTACAGACATTAAACAAAACAGATGAAACACAGGGTGGAAGGGGACAGACCTACAGACACTAAACTAAACAGATGAAACACAGGGTGGGAGGGGACAGAACTACAGACACTAAACAAAACAGATGAAACACAGGGTGGAAGGAGACAGACTTACAGACACTAAACAAAACAGATGAAACACAGGGTGGAAGGAGACATAACTACAGACACTAAACAAAACAGATGAAACAAAGGGTGGAAGGGGACAGACCTACAGACACTAAACAAAACAGATGAAACACAGGGTGGAAGGGGACAGACCTACAGACACTAAACAAAACAGATGAAACACAGGGTGGAAGGGGACAGAACTACAGACACTAAACTAAACAGATGAAACACAGGGTGGAAGGGGACAGACCTACAGACACTAAACTAAACAGATGAAACACAGGGTGGAAGGGGACAGAACTACAGACACTAAACTAAACAGATGAAACACAGGGTGGAAGGTGACAGACCTACAGACACTAAACTAAACAGATGAAACACAGGGTGGAAGGGGACAGAAGTACAGACACTAAACTAAACAGATGGAATACAGGGTGGGAGGGGACAGAACTACAGACACTAAACAAAACAGATGAAACACAGGGTGGAAGGGGACAGACCTACAGACACTAAACTAAACAGATGAAACACAGGGTGGAAGGGGACAGAACTACAGACACTAAACTAAACAGATGAAACACAGGGTGGAAGGGGACAGACCTACAGACACTAAACTAAACAGATGAAACACAGGGTGGAAGGGGACAGAACTACAGGCACTAAACTAAACAGATGAAACACAGGGTGGAAGGGGACAGACCTACAGACACTAAACTAAACAGATGAAACACAGGGTGGAAGGGGACAGAACTACAGACACTAAACTAAACAGATGAAACACAGGGTGGAAGGGGACAGAACTACAGACACTAAACAAAACAGATGAAACACAGGGTGGAAGGGGACAGACCTACAGACACTAAACTAAACAGATGAAACACAGGGTGGAAGGGGACAGAACTACAGACACTAAACTAAACAGATGAAACACAGGGTGGAAGGGGACAGAAATACAGACACTAAACTAAACAGATGAAACACAGGGAGGAAGGGGACAGAACTCCAGACACTAAACTAAACAGATGAAACACAGGGTGGGAGGCGACAGACCTACAGACACTAAACTAAACAGATGAAACACAGGGTGGGAGGGGACATAACTACAGACACTAAACAAAACAGATGAAACACAGGGTGGAAGGGGACAGACCTACAGACACTAAACTAAACAGATGAAACACAGGGTGGAAGGGGACAGACCTACAGACACTAAACTAAACAGATGAAACACAGGGTGGAAGGGGACAGACCTACAGACACTAAACTAAACAGATGAAACACAGGGTGGAAGGGGGCAGACCTACAGACACTAAACTAAACAGATGAAACACAGGGCGGAAGGGGACAGAACTACAGACACTAAACTAAACAGATGAAACACAGGGTGGAAGGGGACAGAACTAAATACACTAAACTAAACAGATGAAACACAGGGTGGGAGGGGACAGACCTACAGACACTAAACTAAACAGATGAATCACAGGGTGGAAGGGGACAGACCTACAGACACTAAACTAAACAGATGAAACACAGGGTGGAAGGGGACAGACCTACAGACACTAAACAAAACAGATGAAACACAGGGTGGAAGGGGACAGAACTACAGACACTAAACAAAACAGATGAAACACAGGGTGGAAGGGGACAGACCTACAGACACTAAACTAAACAGATGAAACACAGGGTGGAAGGGGACAGAACTACAGACACTAAACTAAACAGATGAAACACAGGGTGGAAGGGGACAGAAATACAGACACTAAACTAAACAGATGAAACACAGGGAGGAAGGGGACAGAACTACAGACACTAAACTAAACAGATGAAACACAGGGTGGGAGGCGACAGACCTACAGACACTAAACTAAACAGATGAAACACAGGGTGGGAGGGGACATAACTACAGACACTAAACAAAACAGATGAAACACAGGGTGGAAGGGGACAGAACTACAGACACTAAACAAAACAGATGAAACACAGGGTGGAAGGGGACAGTCCTACAGACACTAAACTAAACAGATGAAACACAGGGTGGAAGGGGACAGAACTACAGACACTAAACTAAACAGATGAAACACAGGGTGGAAGGGGACAGACCTACAGACACTAAACTAAACAGATGAAACACAGGGTGGAAGGGGACAGACCTACAGACACTAAACTAAACAGATGAAACACAGGGTGGAAGGGGGCAGACCTACAGACACTAAACTAAACAGATGAAACACAGGGTGGAAGTGGACAGAACTACAGACACTAAACTAAACAGATGAAACACAGGGTGGGAGGGGACAGACCTACAGACACTAAACTAAACAGATGAATCACAGGGTGGAAGGGGACAGACCTACAGACACTAAACTAAACAGATGAAACACAGGGTGGAAGGGGACAGACCTACAGACACTAAACTAAACAGATGAAACACAGGGTGGAAGGGGACAGACCTACAGACACTAAACAAAACAGATGAAACACAGGGTGGAAGGAGACAGACTTACAGACACTAAACTAAACAGATGAAACACAGGGTGGAAGGGGACAGACCTACAGACACTAAACTACACAGATGAAACACAGGGTGGAAGGGGACAGACCTACAGACACTAAACTAAACAGATGAAACACAGGGTGGAAGGGGACAGACCTATAGACACTAAACTAAACAGATGAAACACAGGGTGGGAGGGGACAGACCTACAGACACTAAACTAAACAGATTAATCACAGGGTGGAAGGGGACAGACCTACAGACACTAAACTAAACAGATGAAACACAGGGTGGAAGGGGACAGACCTACAGACACTAAACTAAACAGATGAAACACAGGGTGGAAGGGGACAGACCTACAGACACTAAACAAAACAGATGAAACACAGGGTGGAAGGAGACAGACTTACAGACACTAAACTAAACAGATGAAACACAGGGTGGAAGGGGACAGACCTACAGACACTAAACTACACAGATGAAACACAGGGTGGAAGGGGACAGACCTACAGACAATAAACAAAACAGATGAAACACAGGGTGGAAGGGGACAGACCTACAGACACTAAACAAAACAGATGAAACACAGGGTGGAAGGGGACAGACCTACAGACACTAAACTAAACAGATGAAACACAGGGTGGAAGGGGACAGACCTACAGACACTAAACTAAACAGATGAAACACAGAGTGGAAGGGGACAGACCTACAGACAATAAACTAAACAGATGAAACACAGGGTGGAAGGGGGCAGACCTACAGACACTAAACAAAACAGATGAAACACAGGGTGGAAGGGGACAGTCCTACAGCCACTAAACTAAACAGATGAAACACAGGGTGGAAGGGGACAGAACTACAGACACTAAACTAAACAGATGAAACACAGGGTGGAAGGGGACAGACCTACAGACACGAAACTAAACAGATGAAACACAGGGTGGAAGGGGACAGACCTACAGACACTAAACTAAACAGATGAAACACAGGGTGGAAGGGGGCAGACCTACAGACACTAAACTAAACAGATGAAACACAGGGTGGAAGGGGACAGAACTACAGACACTAAACTAAACAGATGAAACACAGGGTGGGAGGGGACAGACCTACAGACACTAAACTAAACAGATGAATCACAGGGTGGAAGGGGACAGACCTACAGACACTAAACTAAACAGATGAAACACAGGGTGGAAGGGGACAGACCTACAGACACTAAACTAAACAGATGAAACACAGGGTGGAAGGGGACAGACCTACAGACACTAAACAAAACAGATGAAACACAGGGTGGAAGGAGACAGACTTACAGACACTAAACTAAACAGATGAAACACAGGGTGGAAGGGGACAGACCTACAGACACTAAACTAAACAGATGAAACACAGGGTGGAAGGGGACAGACCTAGAGACACTAAACAAAACAGATGAAACACAGGGTGGAAGGAGACAGACTTACAGACACTAAACTAAACAGATGAAACACAGGGTGGAAGGGGACAGACCTACAGAGACTAAACTACACAGATGAAACACAGAGTGGAAGGGGACAGACCTACAGACAATAAACAAAACAGATGAAACACAGGGTGGAAGGGGACAGACCTACAGACAATAAACAAAACAGATGAAACACAGGGTGGAAGGGGACAGACCTACAGACACTAAACAAAACAGATGAAACACAGGGTGGAAGGAGACAGACTTACAGACACTAAACTAAACAGATGAAACACAGGGTGGAAGGGGACAGACCTACAGACACTAAACTACACAGATGAAACACAGAGTGGAAGGGGACAGACCTACAGACAATAAACAAAACAGATGAAACACAGGGTGGAAGGGGACAGACCTACAGACACTAAACAAAACAGATGAAACACAGGGTGGAAGGGGACAGACCTACAGACACTAAACTAAACAGATGAAACACAGGGAGGAAGGGGACAGAACTACAGACACTAAACTAAACAGATGAAACACAGGGTGGAAGGAGAAAGACTTACAGACACTAAATTAAACAGATGAAACACAGGGTGGAAGGGGACAGACCTACAGACACTAAACTAAACAGATGAAACACAGGGTGGAAGGGGACAGACCTACAAACACTAAACTACACAGATGAAACACAGGGTGGAAGGGGACAGACCTACAGACAGTAAACTAAACAGATGAAACAGGGTGGGAGGGGACAGACCTACAGACACTAAACTAAACAGATGAAACACAGGGTGGAAGGGGACAGACCTACAGACACTAAACTAAACAGATGAAACACAGGGTGGAAGGGGACAGAACTACAGACACTAAACTAAACAGATGAAACACAGGGTGGAAGGGGACAGAACTACAGACACTAAACTAAACAGATGAAACACAGGGTGGGAGGGGACAGACCTACAGACACTAAACTACACAGATGAAACACAGGGTGGAAGGGGACAGACCTACAGACAATAAACAAAACAGATGAAACACAGGGTGGAAGGAGACAGACTTACAGACACTAAACTAAACAGATGAAACACAGGGTGGAAGGGGACAGACCTACAGACACTAAACTACACAGATGAAACACAGAGTGGAAGGGGACAGACCTACAGACAATAAACAAAACAGATGAAACACAGGGTGGAAGGGGACAGACCTACAGACACTAAACAAAACAGATGAAACACAGGGTGGAAGGGGACAGACCTACAGACACTAAACTAAACAGATGAAACACAGGGTGGAAGGGGACAGAACTACAGACACTAAACTAAACAGATGAAACACAGGGTGGAAGGGGACAGAACTACAGACACTAAACTAAACAGATGAAACACAGGGTGGGAGGGGACAGACCTACAGACACTAAACTAAACAGATGAAACACAGGGTGGAAGGGGACAGACCTACAGACACTAAACTAAACAGATGAAACACACGGTGGAAGGGGACAGAACTACAGACACTAAACTAAACAGATGAATCACAGGGTGGAAGGGGACAGACCTACAGACACTAAACTAAACAGATGAAACACAGGGTGGAAGGGGACAGACCTACAGACACTAAACTAAACAGATGAAACACAGGGTGGAAGGGGACAGACCTACAGACACGAAACAAAACAGATGAAACACAGGGTGGAAGGAGACAGACTTACAGACACTAAACTAAACAGATGAAACACAGGGTGGAAGGGGACAGACCTACAGACACTAAACTACACAGATGAAACACAGGGTGGAAGGGGACAGACCTACAGACAATAAACAAAACAGATGAAACACAGGGTGGAAGGGGACAGACCTACAGACACTAAACAAAACAGATGAAACACAGGGTGGAAGGAGACAGACTTACAGACACTAAACTAAACAGATGAAACACAGGGTGGAAGGGGACAGACCTACAGACACTAAACTACACAGATGAAACACAGAGTGGAAGGGGACAGACCTACAGACAATAAACAAAACAGATGAAACACAGGGTGGAAGGGGACAGACCTACAGACACTAAACTAAACAGATGAAACACAGGGTGGAAGGGGACAGACCTACAAACACTAAACTAACAGATGAAACACAGGGTGGAAGGGGACAGACCTACAGACAGTAAACTAAACAGATGAAACAGGGTGGGAGGGGACAGACCTACAGACACTAAACTAAACAGATGAAACACAGGGTGGAAGGGGACAGACCTACAGACACTAAACTAAACAGATGAAACACAGGGTGGAAGGGGACAGAACTACAGACACTAAACTAAACAGATGAAACACAGGGTGGAAGGGGACAGAACTACAGACACTAAACTAAACAGATGAAACACAGGGAGGAAGGGGACAGACCTACAGACACTAAACTAAACAGATGAAACACAGGGTGGAAGGGGACAGAACTACAGACACTAAACTAAACAGATGAAACACAGGGTGGAAGGGGACAGACCTACAGACACTAAACTAAACAGATGAAACACAGGGTGGAAGGGGACAGACCTACAGACACTAAACTAAACAGATGAAACACAGAGTGGGAGGGGACAGACCTACAGACACTAAACTAAACAGATGAAACACAGGGTGGAAGGGGACAGATCTACAGACACTAAACTAAACAGATGAAACACAGGGTGGGAGGGGACAGAACTACAGACACTAAACTAAACAGATGAAACACAGGGTGGAAGGGGACAGATCTACAGACACTAAACTAAACAGATGAAACACAGGGTGGGAGGGGACAGAACTACAGACACTAAACTAAACAGATGAAACACAGGGTGGGAGGGGACAGACCTACAGACACTAAACTAAACAGATGAAACACAGGGTGGAAGGGGGCAGACCTACAGACACTAAACTAAACAGATGAAACACAGGGTGGAAGGGGACAGACCTACAAACACTAAACTACACAGATGAAACACAGGGTGGAAGGGGACAGACCTACAGACAGTAAACTAAACAGATGAAACAGGGTGGAAGGGGACAGACCTACAGACACTAAACTAAACAGATGAAACACAGGGTGGAAGGGGACAGAACTACAGACACTAAACTAAACAGATGAAACACAGGGAGGAAGGGGACAGAACTACAGACACTAAACTAAACAGATGAAACACAGGGTGGAAGGAGAAAGACTTACAGACACTAAACTAAACAGATGAAACACAGGGTGGAAGGGGACAGACCTACAGACACTAAACTAAACAGATGAAACACAGGGTGGAAGGGGACAGACCTACAAACACTAAACTACACAGATGAAACACAGGGTGGAAGGGGACAGACCTACAGACAGTAAACTAAACAGATGAAACAGGGTGGGAGGGGACAGACCTACAGACACTAAACTAAACAGATGAAACACAGGGTGGAAGGGGACAGACCTACAGACACTAAACTAAACAGATGAAACACAGGGTGGAAGGGGACAGAACTACAGACACTAAACTAAACAGATGAAACACAGGGTGGAAGGGGACAGAACTACAGACACTAAACTAAACAGATGAAACACAGGGTGGGAGGGGACAGACCTACAGACACTAAACTAAACAGATGAAACACAGGGTGGAAGGGGACAGACCTACAGACACTAAACTAAACAGATGAAACACACGGTGGAAGGGGACAGAACTACAGACACTAAACTAAACAGATGAATCACAGGGTGGAAGGGGACAGACCTACAGACACTAAACTAAACAGATGAAACACAGGGTGGAAGGGGACAGACCTACAGACACTAAACTAAACAGATGAAACACAGGGTGGAAGGGGACAGACCTACAGACACGAAACAAAACAGATGAAACACAGGGTGGAAGGAGACAGACTTACAGACACTAAACTAAACAGATGAAACACAGGGTGGAAGGGGACAGACCTACAGACACTAAACTAAACAGATGAAACACAGGGTGGAAGGGGACAGACCTACAGACAATAAACAAAACAGATGAAACACAGGGTGGAAGGGGACAGACCTACAGACACTAAACAAAACAGATGAAACACAGGGTGGAAGGAGACAGACTTACAGACACTAAACTAAACAGATGAAACACAGGGTGGAAGGGGACAGACCTACAGACACTAAACTACACAGATGAAACACAGAGTGGAAGGGGACAGACCTACAGACAATAAACAAAACAGATGAAACACAGGGTGGAAGGGGACAGACCTACAGACACTAAACTAAACAGATGAAACACAGGGTGGAAGGGGACAGACCTACAAACACTAAACTACACAGATGAAACACAGGGTGGAAGGGGACAGACCTACAGACAGTAAACTAAACAGATGAAACAGGGTGGGAGGGGACAGACCTACAGACACTAAACTAAACAGATGAAACACAGGGTGGAAGGGGACAGACCTACAGACACTAAACTAAACAGATGAAACACAGGGTGGAAGGGGACAGAACTACAGACACTAAACTAAACAGATGAAACACAGGGTGGAAGGGGACAGAACTACAGACACTAAACTAAACAGATGAAACACAGGGAGGAAGGGGACAGACCTACAGACACTAAACTAAACAGATGAAACACAGGGTGGAAGGGGACAGACTACAGACACTAAACTAAACAGATGAAACACAGGGTGGAAGGGGACAGACCTACAGACACTAAACTAAACAGATGAAACACAGGGTGGAAGGGGACAGACCTACAGACACTAAACTAAACAGATGAAACACAGAGTGGAGGGGACAGACCTACAGACACTAAACTAAACAGATGAAACACAGGGTGGAAGGGGACAGATCTACAGACACTAAACTAAACAGATGAAACACAGGGTGGAGGGGACAGAACTACAGACACTAAACTAAACAGATGAAACACAGGGTGGAAGGGGACAGATCTACAGACACTAAACTAAACAGATGAAACACAGGGTGGGAGGGGACAGAACTACAGACACTAAACTAAACAGATGAAACACAGGGTGGGAGGGGACAGACCTACAGACACTAAACTAAACAGATGAAACACAGGGTGGAAGGGGACAGACCTACAGACACTAAACTAAACAGATGAAACACAGGGTGGAAGGGGACAGACCTACAAACACTAAACTAAACAGATGAAACACAGGGTGGAAGGGGACAGACCTACAGACACTAAACTAAACAGATGAAAACAGGGTGGAAGGGGACAGACCTACAGACACTAAACTAAACAGATGAAACACAGGGTGGAAGGGGACAGAACTACAGACACTAAACTAAACAGATGAAACACAGGGTGGAAGGGGACAGAACTACAGACACTAAACTAAACAGATGAAACACAGGGTGGGAGGGGACAGACCTACAGACACTAAACTAAACAGATGAAACACAGGGTGGAAGGGGACAGACCTACAGACACTAAACTAAACAGATGAAACACAGGGTGGGAGGGACAGACCTACAGACACTAAACTAAACAGATGAAACACAGGGTGGAAGGGGACAGAACTACAGACACTAAACTAAACAGATGAAACACAGGGTGGAAGGGGACAGACCTACAGACACTAAACTAAACAGATGAAACACAGGGTGGAAGGGGACAGACCTACAGACACTAAACTAAACAGATGAAACACAGGGTGGAAGGGGACAGACCTACAGACACTAAACTAAACAGATCAAACACAGGGTGGAAGGGGACAGACCTACAGACACTAAACTAAACAGATGAAACACAGGGTGGAAGGGGACAGATCTACAGACACTAAACTAAACAGATGAAACACAGGGTGGGAGGGGACAGACCTACAGACACTAAACTAAACAGATGAAACACAGGGTGGAAGGGGACAGATCTACAGACACTAAACTAAACAGATGAAACACAGGGTGGGAGGGGACAGAACTACAGACACTAAACTAAACAGATGAAACACAGGGTGGGAGGGGACAGACCTACAGACACTAAACTAAACAGATGAAACACAGGGTGGAAGGGGGCAGACCTACAGACACTAAACTAAACAGATGAAACACAGGGTGGAAGGGGACAGACCTACAAACACTAAACTACACAGATGAAACACAGGGTGGAAGGGGACAGACCTACAGACAGTAAACTAAACAGATGAAACAGGGTGGAAGGGGACAGACCTACAGACACTAAACTAAACAGATGAAACACAGGGTGGAAGGGGACAGAACTACAGACACTAAACTAAACAGATGAAACACAGGGTGGGAGGGGACAGAACTACAGACACTAAACTAAACAGATGAAACACAGGGTGGGAGGGGACAGACCTACAGACACTAAACTAAACAGATGAAACACAGGGTGGAAGGGGGCAGACCTACAGACACTAAACTAAACAGATGAAACACAGGGTGGAGGGGACAGACCTACAGACACTAAACTAAACAGATGAAACACAGGGTGGAAGGGGACAGAACTACAGACACTAAACTAAACAGATGAAACACAGGGTGGGAGGGGACAGACCTACAGACACTAAACTAAACAGATGAAACACAGGGTGGAAGGGAACAGACCTACAGACACTAAACTAAACAGATGAAACACAGGGTGGAAGGGGACAGACCTACAGACACTAAACTAAACAGATCAAACACAGGGTGGAAGGGGACAGACCTACAGACACTAAACTAAACAGATGAAACACAGGGTGGAAGGGGACAGAACTACAGACACTAAACTAAACAGATGAAACACAGGGTGGAAGGGGACAGAACTACAGACACTAAACTAAACAGATTAAACACAGGGTGGAAGGGGACAGACCTACAGACACTAAACTACACAGATGAAACACAGAGTGGAAGGGGACAGACCTACAGACAATAAACAAAACAGATGAAACACAGGGTGGAAGGGGACAGACCTACAGACACTAAACAAAACAGATGAAACACAGGGTGGAAGGAGAAAGACTTACAGACACTAAACTAAACAGATGAAACACAGGGTGGAAGGGGACAGACCTACAAACACTAAACTACACAGATGAAACACAGGGTGGAAGGGGACAGACCTACAGACAGTAAACTAAACAGATGAAAACAGGGTGGGAGGGGACAGACCTACAGACACTAAACTAAACAGATGAAACACAGGGTGGAAGGGGACAGACCTACAGACACTAAACTAAACAGATGAAACACAGGGTGGAAGGGGACAGAACTACAGACACTAAACTAAACAGATGAAACACAGGGTGGAAGGGGACAGACCTACAGACACTAAACTAAACAGATGAAACACAGGGTGGAAGGGGACAGACCTACAAACACTAAACTACACAGATGAAACACAGGGTGGAAGGGGACAGACCTACAGACAGTAAACTAAACAGATGAAACAGGGTGGGAGGGGACAGACCTACAGACACTAAACTAAACAGATGAAACACAGGGTGGAAGGGGACAGACCTACAGACACTAAACTAAACAGATGAAACACAGGGTGGAAGGGGACAGAACTACAGACACTAAACTAAACAGATGAAACACAGGGTGGAAGGGGACAGAACTACAGACACTAAACTAAACAGATGAAACACAGGGTGGGAGGGGACAGACCTACAGACACTAAACTAAACAGATGAATCACAGGGTGGAAGGGGACAGACCTACAGACACTAAACTAAACAGATGAAACACAGGGTGGAAGGGGACAGACCTACAGACACTAAACAAAACAGATGAAACACAGGGTGGAAGGAGACAGACTTACAGACACTAAACTAAACAGATGAAACACAGGGTGGAAGGGGACAGACCTACAGACACTAAACTACACAGATGAAACACAGGGTGGAAGGGGACAGACCTACAGACAATAAACAAAACAGATGAAACACAGGGTGGAAGGGGACAGACCTACAGACACTAAACAAAACAGATGAAACACAGGCTGGAAGGAGACAGACTTACAGACACTAAACTAAACAGATGAAACACAGGGTGGAAGGGGACAGACCTACAGACACTAAACTACACAGATGAAACACAGAGTGGAAGGGGACAGACCTACAGACAATAAACAAAACAGATGAAACACAGGGTGGAAGGGGACAGACCTACAGACACTAAACAAAACAGATGAAACACAGGGTGGAAGGAGAAAGACTTACAGACACTAAACTAAACAGATGAAACAGGGTGGGAGGGGACAGACCTACAGACACTAAACTACACAGATGAAACACAGGGTGGAAGGGGGCAGACCTACAGACACTAAACTAAACAGATGAAACACAGGGTGGAAGGGGACAGACCTACAGACACTAAACTAAACAGATGAAACACAGGGTGGAAGGGGACAGACCTACAGACACTAAACAAAACAGATGAAACACAGGGTGGAAGGAGACAGACTTACAGACACTAAACTAAACAGATGAAACACAGGGTGGAAGGGGACAGACCTACAGACACTAAACTACCCAGATGAAACACAGGGTGGAAGGGGACAGACCTACAGACAATAAACAAAACAGATGAAACACAGGGTGGAAGGGGACAGACCTACAGACACTAAACTAAACAGATGAAACACAGGGTGGAAGGGGACAGACCTACAGACACTAAACTAAACAGATGAAACACAGGGTGGAAGGAGAAAGCCTTACAGACACTAAACAAAACAGATGAAACACAGGGTGGAAGGGGACAGACCTACAGACACTAAACTAAACAGATGAAACACAGGGTGGAAGGGGACAGACCTACAAACACTAAACTACACAGATGAAACACAGGGTGGAAGGGGACAGACCTACAGACAGTAAACTAAACAGATGAAACAGGGTGGGAGGGGACAGACCTACAGACACTAAACTAAACAGATCAAACACAGGGTGGAAGGGGACAGACCTACAGACACTAAACTAAACAGATGAAACACAGGGTGGAAGGGGACAGAACTACAGACACTAAACTAAACAGATGAAACACAGGGTGGAAGGGGACAGAACTACAGACACTAAACTAAACAGATTAAACACAGAGTGGAAGGGGACAGACCTACAGACAATAAACAAAACAGATGAAACACAGGGTGGAAGGGGACAGACCTACAGACACTAAACAAAACAGATGAAACACAGGGTGGAAGGAGAAAGACTTACAGACACTAAACTAAACAGATGAAACACAGGGTGGAAGGGGACAGACCTACAGACACTAAACTAAACAGATGAAACACAGGGTGGAAGGGGACAGACCTACAAACACTAAACTACACAGATGAAACACAGGGTGGAAGGGGACAGACCTACAGACAGTAAACTAAACAGATGAAACAGGGTGGGAGGGGACAGACCTACAGACACTAAACTAAACAGATGAAACACAGGGTGGAAGGGGACAGACCTACAGACACTAAACTAAACAGATGAAACACAGGGTGGAAGGGGACAGAACTACAGACACTAAACTAAACAGATGAAACACAGGGTGGGAGGGACAGACCTACAGACACTAAACTAAACAGATGAAACACAGGGTGGAACGGGACAGAACTACAGACACTAAACTAAACAGATGAAACACAGGGTGGGAGGGGACAGACCTACAGACACTAAACTAAACAGATGAAACACAGGGTGGAAGGGAACAGACCTACAGACACTAAACTAAACAGATGAAACACAGGGTGGAAGGGGACAGACCTACAAACACTAAACTAAACAGATGAAACACAGGGTGGAAGGGGACAGACCTACAGACACTAAACAAAACAGATGAAACACAGGGTGGAAGGAGACAGACTTACAGACACTAAACTAAACAGATGAAACACAGGGTGGAAGGGGACAGACCTACAGACACTAAACTACCCAGATGAAACACAGGGTGGAAGGGGACAGACCTACAGACAATAAACAAAACAGATGAAACACAGGGTGGAAGGGGACAGACCTACAGACACTAAACTAAACAGATGAAACACAGGGTGGAAGGGGACAGACCTACAGACACTAAACTAAACAGATGAAACACAGGGTGGAAGGAGAAAGACTTACAGACACTAAACTAAACAGATGAAACACAGGGTGGAAGGGGACAGACCTACAGACACTAAACTAAACAGATGAAACACAGGGTGGAAGGGGACAGACCTACAAACACTAAACTACACAGATGAAACACAGGGTGGAAGGGGACAGACCTACAGACAGTAAACTAAACAGATGAAACAGGGTGGGAGGGGACAGACCTACAGACACTAAACTAAACAGATGAAACACAGGGTGGAAGGGGACAGACCTACAGACACTAAACTAAACAGATGAAACACAGGGTGGAAGGGGACAGAACTACAGACACTAAACTAAACAGATGAAACACAGGGTGGGAGGGGACAGACCTACAGACACTAAACTACGCAGATGAAACACAGGGTGGAAGGGGACAGAACTACAGACACTAAACTAAACAGATGAAACACAGGGTGGGAGGGGACAGACCTACAGACACTAAACTAAACAGATGAAACACAGGGTGGAAGGGAACAGACCTACAGACACTAAACTAAACAGATGAAACACAGGGTGGAAGGGGACAGACCTACAAACACTAAACTAAACAGATGAAACACAGGGTGGAAGGGGACAGACCTACAGACACTAAACAAAACAGATGAAACACAGGGTGGAAGGAGACAGACTTACAGACACTAAACTAAACAGATGAAACACAGGGTGGAAGGGGACAGACCTACAGACACTAAACTAAACAGATGAAACACAGGGTGGAAGGGGACAGACCTACAGACAATAAACAAAACAGATGAAACACAGGGTGGAAGGGGACAGACCTACAGACACTAAACTAAACAGATGAAACACAGGGTGGAAGGGGACAGACCTACAGACACTAAACTAAACAGATGAAACACAGGGTGGAAGGAGAAAGCCTTACAGACACTAAACAAAACAGATGAAACACAGGGTGGAAGGGGACAGACCTACAGACACTAAACTAAACAGATGAAACACAGGGTGGAAGGGGACAGACCTACAAACACTAAACTACACAGATGAAACACAGGGTGGAAGGGGACAGACCTACAGACAGTAAACTAAACAGATGAAACAGGGTGGGAGGGGACAGACCTACAGACACTAAACTAAACAGATCAAACACAGGGTGGAAGGGGACAGACCTACAGACACTAAACTAAACAGATGAAACACAGGGTGGAAGGGGACAGAACTACAGACACTAAACTAAACAGATGAAACACAGGGTGGAAGGGGACAGAACTACAGACACTAAACTAAACAGATTAAACACAGGGTGGAAGGGGACAGACCTACAGACACTAAACTACACAGATGAAACACAGAGTGGAAGGGGACAGACCTACAGACAATAAACAAAACAGATGAAACACAGGGTGGAAGGGGACAGACCTACAGACACTAAACAAAACAGATGAAACACAGGGTGGAAGGAGAAAGACTTACAGACACTAAACTAAACAGATGAAACACAGGGTGGAAGGGGACAGACCTACAGACACTAAACTAAACAGATGAAACACAGGGTGGAAGGGGACAGACCTACAAACACTAAACTACACAGATGAAACACAGGGTGGAAGGGGACAGACCTACAGACAGTAAACTAAACAGATGAAACAGGGTGGGAGGGGACAGACCTACAGACACTAAACTAAACAGATGAAACACAGGGTGGAAGGGGACAGAACTACAGACACTAAACTAAACAGATGAAACACAGGGTGGAAGGGGACAGACCTACAGACACTAAACTAAACAGATGAAACACAGGGTGGAAGGGGACAGACCTACAAACACTAAACTACACAGATGAAACACAGGGTGGAAGGGGACAGACCTACAGACAGTAAACTAAACAGATGAAACAGGGTGGGAGGGGACAGACCTACAGACACTAAACTAAACAGATGAAACACAGGGTGGAAGGGGACAGACCTACAGACACTAAACTAAACAGATGAAACACAGGGTGGAAGGGGACAGAACTACAGACACTAAACTAAACAGATGAAACACAGGGTGGAAGGGGACAGAACTACAGACACTAAACTAAACAGATGAAACACAGGGTGGGAGGGGACAGACCTACAGACACTAAACTAAACAGATGAATCACAGGGTGGAAGGGGACAGACCTACAGACACTAAACTAAACAGATGAAACACAGGGTGGAAGGGGACAGACCTACAGACACTAAACAAAACAGATGAAACACAGGGTGGAAGGAGACAGACTTACAGACACTAAACTAAACAGATGAAACACAGGGTGGAAGGGGACAGACCTACAGACACTAAACTACACAGATGAAACACAGGGTGGAAGGGGACAGACCTACAGACAATAAACAAAACAGATGAAACACAGGGTGGAAGAGGACAGACATACAGACACTAAACAAAACAGATGAAACACAGGCTGGAAGGAGACAGACTTACAGACACTAAACTAAACATATGAAACACAGGGTGGAAGGGGACAGACCTACAGACACTAAACTACACAGATGAAACACAGAGTGGAAGGGGACAGACCTACAGACAATAAACAAAACAGATGAAACACAGGGTGGAAGGGGACAGACCTACAGACACTAAACAAAACAGATGAAACACAGGGTGGAAGGAGAAAGACTTACAGACACTAAACTAAACAGATGAAACAGGGTGGGAGGGGACAGACCTACAGACACTAAACTACACAGATGAAACACAGGGTGGAAGGGGGCAGACCTACAGACACTAAACTAAACAGATGAAACACAGGGTGGAAGGGGACAGACCTACAGACACTAAACTAAACAGATGAAACACAGGGTGGAAGGGGACAGACCTACAGACACTAAACAAAACAGATGAAACACAGGGTGGAAGGAGACAGACTTACAGACACTAAACTAAACAGATGAAACACAGGGTGGAAGGGGACAGACCTACAGACACTAAACTACCCAGATGAAACACAGGGTGGAAGGGGACAGACCTACAGACAATAAACAAAACAGATGAAACACAGGGTGGAAGGGGACAGACCTACAGACACTAAACTAAACAGATGAAACACAGGGTGGAAGGGGACAGACCTACAGACACTAAACTAAACAGATGAAACACAGGGTGGAAGGAGAAAGCCTTACAGACACTAAACAAAACAGATGAAACACAGGGTGGAAGGGGACAGACCTACAGACACTAAACTAAACAGATGAAACACAGGGTGGAAGGGGACAGACCTACAAACACTAAACTACACAGATGAAACACAGGGTGGAAGGGGACAGACCTACAGACAGTAAACTAAACAGATGAAACAGGGTGGGAGGGGACAGACCTACAGACACTAAACTAAACAGATCAAACACAGGGTGGAAGGGGACAGACCTACAGACACTAAACTAAACAGATGAAACACAGGGTGGAAGGGGACAGAACTACAGACACTAAACTAAACAGATGAAACACAGGGTGGAAGGGGACAGAACTACAGACACTAAACTAAACAGATGAAACACAGGGTGGAAGGGGACAGACCTACAGACACTAAACTACACAGATGAAACACAGGGTGGAAGGGGACAGACCTACAGACAATAAACAAAACAGATGAAACACAGGGTGGAAGAGGACAGACATACAGACACTAAACAAAACAGATGAAACACAGGCTGGAAGGAGACAGACTTACAGACACTAAACTAAACATATGAAACACAGGGTGGAAGGGGACAGACCTACAGACACTAAACTACACAGATGAAACACAGAGTGGAAGGGGACAGACCTACAGACAATAAACAAAACAGATGAAACACAGGGTGGAAGGGGACAGACCTACAGACACTAAACAAAACAGATGAAACACAGGGTGGAAGGAGAAAGACTTACAGACACTAAACTAAACAGATGAAACAGGGTGGAGGGGACAGACCTACAGACACTAAACTAAACAGATGAAACACAGGGTGGAAGGGGACAGACCTACAGACACTAAACTAAACAGATGAAACACAGGGTGGAAGGGGACAGACCTACAGACACTAAACTAAACAGATGAAACACAGGGTGGAAGGGGACAGACCTACAGACACTAAACAAAACAGATGAAACACAGGGTGGAAGGAGACAGACTTACAGACACTAAACTAAACAGATGAAACACAGGGTGGAAGGGGACAGACCTACAGACACTAAACTACCCAGATGAAACACAGGGTGGAAGGGGACAGACCTACAGACAATAAACAAAACAGATGAAACACAGGGTGGAAGGGGACAGACCTACAGACACTAAACTAAACAGATGAAACACAGGGTGGAAGGGGACAGACCTACAGACACTAAACTAAACAGATGAAACACAGGGTGGAAGGAGAAAGCCTTACAGACACTAAACAAAACAGATGAAACACAGGGTGGAAGGGGACAGACCTACAGACACTAAACTAAACAGATGAAACACAGGGTGGAAGGGGACAGACCTACAAACACTAAACTACACAGATGAAACACAGGGTGGAAGGGGACAGACCTACAGACAGTAAACTAAACAGATGAAACAGGGTGGGAGGGGACAGACCTACAGACACTAAACTAAACAGATCAAACACAGGGTGGAAGGGGACAGACCTACAGACACTAAACTAAACAGATGAAACACAGGGTGGAAGGGGACAGAACTACAGACACTAAACTAAACAGATGAAACACAGGGTGGAAGGGACAGAACTACAGACACTAAACTAAACAGATTAAACACAGGGTGGAAGGGGACAGACCTACAGACACTAAACTACACAGATGAAACACAGAGTGGAAGGGGACAGACCTACAGACAATAAACAAAACAGATGAAACACAGGGTGGAAGGGGACAGACCTACAGACACTAAACAAAACAGATGAAACACAGGGTGGAAGGAGAAAGACTTACAGACACTAAACTAAACAGATGAAACACAGGGTGGAAGGGGACAGACCTACAGACACTAAACTAAACAGATGAAACACAGGGTGGAAGGGGACAGACCTACAAACACTAAACTAAACAGATGAAACACAGGGTGGAAGGGGACAGACCTACAGACAGTAAACTAAACAGATGAAAACAGGGTGGAGGGGACAGACCTACAGACACTAAACTAAACAGATGAAACACAGGGTGGAAGGGGACAGACCTACAGACACTAAACTAAACAGATGAAACACAGGGTGGAAGGGGACAGAACTACAGACACTAAACTAAACAGATGAAACACAGGGTGGAAGGGGACAGACCTACAGACACTAAACTAAACAGATGAAACACAGGGTGGAAGGGGACAGACCTACAAACACTAAACTACACAGATGAAACACAGGGTGGAAGGGGACAGACCTACAGACAGTAAACTAAACAGATGAAACAGGGTGGGAGGGGACAGACCTACAGACACTAAACTAAACAGATGAAACACAGGGTGGAAGGGGACAGACCTACAGACACTAAACTAAACAGATGAAACACAGGGTGGAAGGGGACAGACCTACAGACACTAAACTACACAGATGAAACACAGAGTGGAAGGGGACAGACCTACAGACAATAAACAAAACAGATGAAACACAGGGTGGAAGGGGACAGACCTACAGACACTAAACAAAACAGATGAAACACAGGGTGGAAGGAGAAAGACTTACAGACACTAAACTAAACAGATGAAACAGGGTGGGAGGGGACAGACCTACAGACACTAAACTACACAGATGAAACACAGGGTGGAAGGGGGCAGACCTACAGACACTAAACTAAACAGATGAAACACAGGGTGGAAGGGGACAGACCTACAGACACTAAACTAAACAGATGAAACACAGGGTGGAAGGGGACAGACCTACAGACACTAAACTAAACAGATGAAACACAGGGTGGAAGGGGACAGACCTACAGACACTAAACAAAACAGATGAAACACAGGGTGGAAGGGACAGACTTACAGACACTAAACTAAACAGATGAAACACAGGGTGGAAGGGGACAGACCTACAGACACTAAACTACCCAGATGAAACACAGGGTGGAAGGGGACAGACCTACAGACAATAAACAAAACAGATGAAACACAGGGTGGAAGGGGACAGACCTACAGACACTAAACTAAACAGATGAAACACAGGGTGGAAGGGGACAGACCTACAGACACTAAACTAAACAGATGAAACACAGGGTGGAAGGGAACAGCCTACAGACACTAAACAAAACAGATGAAACACAGGGTGGAAGGGGACAGACCTACAGACACTAAACTAAACAGATGAAACACAGGGTGGAAGGGGACAGACCTACAAACACTAAACTACACAGATGAAACACAGGGTGGAAGGGGACAGACCTACAAACACTAAACTACACAGATGAAACACAGGGTGGAAGGGGACAGACCTACAGACAGTAAACTAAACAGATGAAACACAGGGTGGAGGGGACAGACCTACAGACACTAAACTAAACAGATGAAACACAGGGTGGAAGGGGACAGACCTACAGACACTAAACTAAACAGATGAAACACAGGGTGGAAGGGGACAGACCTACAGACACTAAACTACACAGATGAAACACAGAGTGGAAGGGGACAGACCTACAGACAATAAACAAAACAGATGAAACACAGGGTGGAAGGGGACAGACCTACAGACACTAAACAAAACAGATGAAACACAGGGTGGAAGGAGAAAGACTTACAGACACTAAACTAAACAGATGAAACAGGGTGGGAGGGGACAGACCTACAGACACTAAACTACACAGATGAAACACAGGGTGGAAGGGGCAGACCTACAGACACTAAACTAAACAGATGAAACACAGGGTGGAAGGGGACAGACCTACAGACACTAAACTAAACAGATGAAACACAGGGTGGAAGGGGACAGACCTACAGACACTAAACAAAACAGATGAAACACAGGGTGGAAGGAGACAGACTTACAGACACTAAACTAAACAGATGAAACACAGGGTGGAAGGGGACAGACCTACAGACACTAAACTACCCAGATGAAACACAGGGTGGAAGGGGACAGACCTACAGACAATAAACAAAACAGATGAAACACAGGGTGGAAGGGGACAGACCTACAGACACTAAACTAAACAGATGAAACACAGGGTGGAAGGGGACAGACCTACAGACACTAAACTAAACAGATGAAACACAGGGTGGAAGGAGAAAGCCTTACAGACACTAAACAAAACAGATGAAACACAGGGTGGAAGGGGACAGACCTACAGACACTAAACTAAACAGATGAAACACAGGGTGGAAGGGGACAGACCTACAAACACTAAACTACACAGATGAAACACAGGGTGGAAGGGGACAGACCTACAGACAGTAAACTAAACAGATGAAACAGGGTGGGAGGGGACAGACCTACAGACACTAAACTAAACAGATCAAACACAGGGTGGAAGGGGACAGACCTACAGACACTAAACTAAACAGATGAAACACAGGGTGGAAGGGGACAGAACTACAGACACTAAACTAAACAGATTAAACACAGGGTGGAAGGGGACAGACTTACAGACACTAAACTAAACAGATGAAACACAGGGTGGAAGGGGACAGACCTACAGACACTAAACTAAACAGATGAAACACAGGGTGGAAGGGGACAGACCTACAAACACTAAACTACACAGATGAAACACAGGGTGGAAGGGGACAGACCTACAGACAGTAAACTAAACAGATGAAACAGGGTGGGAGGGGACAGACCTACAGACACTAAACTAAACAGATGAAACACAGGGTAGAAGGGGACAGACCTACAGACACTAAACTAAACAGATGAAACACAGGGTGGAAGGGGACAGAACTACAGACACTAAACTAAACAGATGAAACACAGGGTGGAAGGGGACAGAACTACAGACACTAAACTAAACAGATGAAACACAGGGTGGGAGGGGACAGACTTACAGACACTAAACTAAACAGATGAAACACAGGGTGGAAGGGGACAGACCTACAGACACTAAACTAAACAGATGAAACACAGGGTGGAAGGGGACAGACCTACAAACACTAAACTACACAGATGAAACACAGGGTGGAAGGGGACAGACCTACAGACACTAAACTAAACAGATGAAACACAGGGTGGAAGGGGACAGAACTACAGACACTAAACTAAACAGATGAAACACAGGGTGGAAGGGGACAGAACTACAGACACTAAACTAAACAGATGAAACACAGGGTGGGAGGGGACAGACTTACAGACACTAAACTAAACAGATGAAACACAGGGTGGAAGGGGACAGACCTACAGACACTAAACTAAACAGATGAAACACAGGGTGGAAGGGGACAGAACTACAGACACTAAACTAAACAGATGAAACACAGGGTGGAAGGGGACAGAACTACAGACACTAAACTAAACAGATGAAACACAGGGTGGGAGGGGACAGACCTACAGACACTAAACTAAACAGATGAATCACAGGGTGGAAGGGGACAGACCTACAGACACTAAACTAAACAGATGAATCACAGGGTGGAAGGAGACAGACTTACAGACACTAAACTAAACAGATGAAACACAGGGTGGAAGGGACAGACCTACAGACACTAAACTACACAGATGAAACACAGGGTGGAAGGGGACAGACCTACAGACAATAAACAAAACAGATGAAACACAGGGTGGAAGGGGACAGACCTACAGACACTAAACAAAACAGATGAAACACAGGCTGGAAGGAGACAGACTTACAGACACTAAACTAAACAGATGAAACACAGGGTGGGAGGGGACAGACCTACAGACACTAAACTAAACAGATGAAACACAGAGTGGGAGGGGACAGACCTACAGACACTAAACTAAACAGATGAAACACAGGGTGGAAGGGGACAGATCTACAGACACTAAACTAAACAGATGAAACACAGGGTGGGAGGGGACAGAACTACAGACACTAAACTAAACAGATGAAACACAGGGTGGGAGGGGACAGACCTACAGACACTAAACTAAACAGATGAATCACAGGGTGGAAGGGGACAGACCTACAGACACTAAACTAAACAGATGAATCACAGGGTGGAAGGAGACAGACTTACAGACACTAAACTAAACAGATGAAACACAGGGTGGAAGGGGACAGACCTACAGACACTAAACTACACAGATGAAACACAGGGTGGAAGGGGACAGACCTACAGACACTAAACAAAACAGATGAAACACAGGCTGGAAGGAGACAGACTTACAGACACTAAACTAAACAGATGAAACACAGGGTGGGAGGGGACAGACCTACAGACACTAAACTAAACAGATGAAACACAGAGTGGGAGGGGACAGACCTACAGACACTAAACTAAACAGATGAAACACAGGGTGGAAGGGGACAGATCTACAGACACTAAACTAAACAGATGAAACACAGGGTGGAGGGGACAGAACTACAGACACTAAACTAAACAGATGAAACACAGGGTGGAAGGGGACAGATCTACAGACACTAAACTAAACAGATGAAACACAGGGTGGGAGGGGACAGAACTACAGACACTAAACTAAACAGATGAAACACAGGGTGGGAGGGGACAGACCTACAGACACTAAACTAAACAGATGAAACACAGGGTGGAAGGGGGCAGACCTACAGACACTAAACTAAACAGATGAAACACAGGGTGGGAGGGGACAGACCTACAGACACTAAACTACGCAGATGAAACACAGGGTGGAAGGGGACAGAACTATAGACACTAAACTAAACAGATGAAACACAGGGTGGAAGGGGACAGACCTACAGACACTAAACTAAACAGATGAAACACAGGGTGGAAGGGGACAGACCTACAGACAATAAACAAAACAGATGAAACACAGGGTGGGAGGGGACAGACCTACAGACACTAAACAAAACAGATGAAACACAGGGTGGAAGGAGACAGACTTACAGACACTAAACTAAACAGATGAAACACAGGGTGGTAGGGGACAGACCTACAGACACTAAACTAAACAGATGAAACACAGGGTGGAAGGGGACAGACCTACAGACAATAAACAAAACAGATGAAACACAGGGTGGAAGGGGACAGACCTACAGACACTAAACTAAACAGATGAAACACAGGGTGGAAGGGGACAGACCTACAGACACTAAACTAAACAGATGAAACACAGGGTGGGAGGGGACAGACCTACAGACACTAAACTAAACAGATGAAACACAGGGTGGAAGGAGAAAGCCTTACAGACACTAAACTAAACAGATGAAACACAGGGTGGGAGGGGACAGACCTACAGACACTAAACTAAACAGATGAAACACAGGGTGGAAGGGGACAGACCTACAGACACTAAACTAAACAGATGAAACACAGGGTGGAAGGGGACAGACCTACAAACACTAAACTACACAGATGAAACACAGGGTGGAAGGGGACAGACCTACAGACAGTAAACTAAACAGATGAAACAGGGTGGGAGGGGACAGACCTACAGACACTAAACTAAACAGATCAAACACAGGGTGGAAGGGGACAGACCTACAGACACTAAACTAAACAGATGAAACACAGGGTGGAAGGGGACAGAACTACAGACACTAAACTAAACAGATGAAACACAGGGTGGAAGGGGACAGAACTACCGACACTAAACTAAACAGATTAAACACAGGGTGGAAGGGGACAGACCTACAGACACTAAACTAAACAGATGAAACACAGGGTGGAAGGGGACAGACCTACAGACACTAAACTAAACAGATGAAACACAGGGTGGGAGGGGACAGACCTACAGACACTAAACTAAACAGATGAAACACAGGGTGGGAGGGGACAGACCTACAGACACTAAACTAAACAGATGAAACACAGAGTGGGAGGGGACAGACCTAAAGACACTAAACTAAACAGATGAAACACAGGGTGGAAGGGGACAGATCTACAGACACTAAACTAAACAGATGAAACACAGGGTGGAGGGGACAGAACTACAGACACTAAACTAAACAGATGAAACACAGGGTGGAAGGGGGCAGATCTACAGACACTAAACTAAACAGATGAAACACAGGGTGGAAGGGAACAGACCTACAGACACTAAACTAAACGGATGAAACAGGGTGGAGGGGACAGACCTACAGACACTAAACTAAACAGATGAAACACAGGGTGGAAGGGGACAGAACTACAGACACTAAACTAAACAGATGAAACACAGGGTGGGAGGGGACAGACCTACAGACACTAAACTAAACAGATGAAACAGGGTGGGAGGGGACAGACCTACAGACACTAAACTAAACAGATGAAACACAGGGTGGAAGGGGCAGACCTACAGACAATAAACTAAACAGATGAAACACAGGGTGGAAGGGGACAGACCTACAGACACTAAACTAAACAGATGAAACACAGGGTGGAAGGGGACAGACCTACAGACACTAAACTAAACAGATGAAACACAGGGTGGAAGGGGACAGACCTACAGACACTAAACAAAACAGATGAAACACAGGGTGGAAGGGGACAGACCTACAGACACTAAACTAAACAGATGAAACACAGGGTGGAAGGGGACAGAACTACAGACACTAAACTAAACAGATGAAACACAGGTTGGAAGGGGGCAGACCTACAGACACTAAACTACACAGATGAAACACAGGGTGGAAGGGGGCAGACCTACAGACACTAAACTAAACAGATGAAACACAGGGTGGAAGGGGACAGACCTACAAACACTAAACTACACAGATGAAACACAGGGTGGAAGGGGACAGACCTACAGACAGTAAACTAAACAGATGAAACAGGGTGGGAGGGGACAGACCTACAGACACTAAACTAAACAGATGAAACACAGGGTGGAAGGGGACAGACCTACAGACACTAAACTAAACAGATGAAACACAGGGTGGAAGGGGACAGAACTACAGACACTAAACTAAACAGATGAAACACAGGGTGGAAGGGGACAGACCTACAGACACTAAACTAAACAGATGAAACACAGGGTGGAAGGGGACAGACCTACAAACACTAAACTACACAGATGAAACACAGGGTGGAAGGGGACAGACCTACAGACAGTAAACTAAACAGATGAAACAGGGTGGGAGGGGACAGACCTACAGACACTAAACTAAACAGATGAAACACAGGGTGGAAGGGGACAGACCTACAGACACTAAACTACACAGATGAAACACAGAGTGGAAGGGGACAGACCTACAGACAATAAACAAAACAGATGAAACACAGGGTGGAAGGGGACAGACCTACAGACACTAAACAAAACAGATGAAACACAGGGTGGAAGGAGAAAGACTTACAGACACTAAACTAAACAGATGAAACAGGGTGGGAGGGGACAGACCTACAGACACTAAACTACACAGATGAAACACAGGGTGGAAGGGGGCAGACCTACAGACACTAAACTAAACAGATGAAACACAGGGTGGAAGGGGACAGACCTACAGACACTAAACTAAAAAGATGAAACACAGGGTGGAAGGGGACAGACCTACAGACACTAAACAAAACAGATGAAACACAGGGTGGAAGGGGACAGACCTACAGACACTAAACTAAACAGATGAAACACAGGGTGGAAGGAGAAAGCCTTACAGACACTAAACAAAACAGATGAAACACAGGGTGGAAGGGGACAGACCTACAGACACTAAACTAAACAGATGAAACACAGGGTGGAAGGGGACAGACCTACAAACACTAAACTACACAGATGAAACACAGGGTGGAAGGGGACAGACCTACAGACAGTAAACTAAACAGATGAAACAGGGTGGGAGGGGACAGACCTACAGACACTAAACTAAACAGATCAAACACAGGGTGGAAGGGGACAGACCTACAGACACTAAACTAAACAGATGAAACACAGGGTGGAAGGGGACAGAACTACAGACACTAAACTAAACAGATGAAACACAGGGTGGAAGGGGACAGAACTACAGACACTAAACTAAACAGATTAAACACAGGGTGGAAGGGGACAGACCTACAGACACTAAACTACACAGATGAAACACAGAGTGGAAGGGGACAGACCTACAGACAATAAACAAAACAGATGAAACACAGGGTGGAAGGGGACAGACCTACAGACACTAAACAAAACAGATGAAACACAGGGTGGAAGGAGAAAGACTTACAGACACTAAACTAAACAGATGAAACACAGGGTGGAAGGGGACAGACCTACAGACACTAAACTAAACAGATGAAACACAGGGTGGAAGGGGACAGACCTACAAACACTAAACTACACAGATGAAACACAGGGTGGAAGGGGACAGACCTACAGACAGTAAACTAAACAGATGAAACAGGGTGGGAGGGGACAGACCTACAGACACTAAACTAAACAGATGAAACACAGGGTAGAAGGGGACAGACCTACAGACACTAAACTAAACAGATGAAACACAGGGTGGAAGGGGACAGAACTACAGACACTAAACTAAACAGATGAAACACAGGGTGGAAGGGGACAGAACTACAGACACTAAACTAAACAGATGAAACACAGGGTGGGAGGGGACAGACTTACAGACACTAAACTAAACAGATGAAACACAGGGTGGAAGGGGACAGACCTACAGACACTAAACTAAACAGATGAAACACAGGGTGGAAGGGGACAGACCTACAAACACTAAACTACACAGATGAAACACAGGGTGGAAGGGGACAGACCTACAGACACTAAACTAAACAGATGAAACACAGGGTGGAAGGGGACAGAACTACAGACACTAAACTAAACAGATGAAACACAGGGTGGAAGGGGACAGAACTACAGACACTAAACTAAACAGATGAAACACAGGGTGGGAGGGGACAGACTTACAGACACTAAACTAAACAGATGAAACACAGGGTGGAAGGGGACAGACCTACAGACACTAAACTAAACAGATGAAACACAGGGTGGAAGGGGACAGAACTACAGACACTAAACTAAACAGATGAAACACAGGGTGGAAGGGGACAGAACTACAGACACTAAACTAAACAGATGAAACACAGGGTGGGAGGGGACAGACCTACAGACACTAAACTAAACAGATGAATCACAGGGTGGAAGGGGACAGACCTACAGACACTAAACTAAACAGATGAATCACAGGGTGGAAGGAGACAGACTTACAGACACTAAACTAAACAGATGAAACACAGGGTGGAAGGGGACAGACCTACAGACACTAAACTACACAGATGAAACACAGGGTGGAAGGGGACAGACCTACAGACAATAAACAAAACAGATGAAACACAGGGTGGAAGGGGACAGACCTACAGACACTAAACAAAACAGATGAAACACAGGCTGGAAGGAGACAGACTTACAGACACTAAACTAAACAGATGAAACACAGGGTGGGAGGGGACAGACCTACAGACACTAAACTAAACAGATGAAACACAGAGTGGGAGGGGACAGACCTACAGACACTAAACTAAACAGATGAAACACAGGGTGGAAGGGGACAGATCTACAGACACTAAACTAAACAGATGAAACACAGGGTGGGAGGGGACAGAACTACAGACACTAAACTAAACAGATGAAACACAGGGTGGGAGGGGACAGACCTACAGACACTAAACTAAACAGATGAATCACAGGGTGGAAGGGGACAGACCTACAGACACTAAACTAAACAGATGAATCACAGGGTGGAAGGGGACAGACCTACAGACACTAAACAAAACAGATGAAACACAGGCTGGAAGGAGACAGACTTACAGACACTAAACTAAACAGATGAAACACAGGGTGGGAGGGGACAGACCTACAGACACTAAACTAAACAGATGAAACACAGAGTGGGAGGGGACAGACCTACAGACACTAAACTAAACAGATGAAACACAGGGTGGAAGGGGACAGATCTACAGACACTAAACTAAACAGATGAAACACAGGGTGGGAGGGGACAGAACTACAGACACTAAACTAAACAGATGAAACACAGGGTGGAAGGGGACAGATCTACAGACACTAAACTAAACAGATGAAACACAGGGTGGGAGGGGACAGAACTACAGACACTAAACTAAACAGATGAAACACAGGGTGGGAGGGGACAGACCTACAGACACTAAACTAAACAGATGAAACACAGGGTGGAAGGGGGCAGACCTACAGACACTAAACTAAACAGATGAAACACAGGGTGGGAGGGGACAGACCTACAGACACTAAACTACGCAGATGAAACACAGGGTGGAAGGGGACAGAACTATAGACACTAAACTAAACAGATGAAACACAGGGTGGAAGGGGACAGACCTACAGACACTAAACTAAACAGATGAAACACAGGGTGGAAGGGGACAGACCTACAGACAATAAACAAAACAGATGAAACACAGGGTGGGAGGGGACAGACCTACAGACACTAAACAAAACAGATGAAACACAGGGTGGAAGGAGACAGACTTACAGACACTAAACTAAACAGATGAAACACAGGGTGGAAGGGGACAGACCTACAGACACTAAACTAAACAGATGAAACACAGGGTGGAAGGGGACAGACCTACAGACAATAAACAAAACAGATGAAACACAGGGTGGAAGGGGACAGACCTACATACACTAAACTAAACAGATGAAACACAGGGTGGAAGGGGACAGACCTACAGACACTAAACTAAACAGATGAAACACAGGGTGGGAGGGGACAGACCTACAGACACTAAACTAAACAGATGAAACACAGGGTGGAAGGAGAAAGCCTTACAGACACTAAACTAAACAGATGAAACACAGGGTGGGAGGGGACAGACCTACAGACACTAAACTAAACAGATGAAACACAGGGTGGTAGGGGACAGACCTACAGACACTAAACTAAACAGATGAAACACAGGGTGGAAGGGGACAGACCTACAAACACTAAACTACACAGATGAAACACAGGGTGGAAGGGGACAGACCTACAGACAGTAAACTAAACAGATGAAACAGGGTGGGAGGGGACAGACCTACAGACACTAAACTAAACAGATCAAACACAGGGTGGAAGGGGACAGACCTACAGACACTAAACTAAACAGATGAAACACAGGGTGGAAGGGGACAGAACTACAGACACTAAACTAAACAGATGAAACACAGGGTGGAAGGGGACAGAACTACCGACACTAAACTAAACAGATGAAACACAGGGTGGAAGGGGACAGACCTACAGACACTAAACTAAACAGATGAAACACAGGGTGGAAGGGGACAGACCTACAGACACTAAACTAAACAGATGAAACACAGGGTGGGAGGGGACAGACCTACAGACACTAAACTAAACAGATGAAACACAGGGTGGGAGGGGACAGACCTACAGACACTAAACTAAACAGATGAAACACAGAGTGGGAGGGGACAGACCTAAAGACACTAAACTAAACAGATGAAACACAGGGTGGAAGGGGACAGATCTACAGACACTAAACTAAACAGATGAAACACAGGGTGGGAGGGGACAGAACTACAGACACTAAACTAAACAGATGAAACACAGGGTGGAAGGGGGCAGATCTACAGACACTAAACTAAACAGATGAAACACAGGGTGGAAGGGAACAGACCTACAGACACTAAACTAAACGGATGAAACAGGGTGGGAGGGGACAGACCTACAGACACTAAACTACACAGATGAAACACAGGGTGGAAGGGGACAGAACTACAGACACTAAACTAAACAGATGAAACACAGGGTGGGAGGGGACAGACCTACAGACACTAAACTAAACAGATGAAACAGGGTGGGAGGGGACAGACCTACAGACACTAAACTAAACAGATGAAACACAGGGTGGAAGGGGGCAGACCTACAGACAATAAACTAAACAGATGAAACACAGGGTGGAAGGGGACAGACCTACAGACACTAAACTAAACAGATGAAACACAGGGTGGAAGGGGACAGACCTACAGACACTAAACTAAACAGATGAAACACAGGGTGGAAGGGGACAGACCTACAGACACTAAACAAAACAGATGAAACACAGGGTGGAAGGGGACAGACCTACAGACACTAAACTAAACAGATGAAACACAGGGTGGAAGGGGACAGAACTACAGACACTAAACTAAACAGATGAAACACAGGTTGGAAGGGGGCAGACCTACAGACACTAAACTACACAGATGAAACACAGGGTGGAAGGGGGCAGACCTACAGACACTAAACTAAACGGATGAAACAGGGTGGGAGGGGACAGACCTACAGACACTAAACTACACAGATGAAACACAGGGTGGAAGGGGACAGAACTACAGACACTAAACTAAACAGATGAAACACAGGGTGGGAGGGGACAGACCTACAGACACTAAACTAAACAGATGAAACAGGGTGGGAGGGGACAGACCTACAGACACTAAACTAAACAGATGAAACACAGGGTGGAAGGGGGCAGACCTACAGACAATAAACTAAACAGATGAAACACAGGGTGGAAGGGGACAGACCTACAGACACTAAACTAAACAGATGAAACACAGGGTGGAAGGGGACAGACCTACAGACACTAAACTAAACAGATGAAACACAGGGTGGAAGGGGACAGACCTACAGACACTAAACAAAACAGATGAAACACAGGGTGGAAGGGGACAGACCTACAGACACTAAACTAAACAGATGAAACACAGGGTGGAAGGGGACAGAACTACAGACACTAAACTAAACAGATGAAACACAGGTTGGAAGGGGGCAGACCTACAGACACTAAACTACACAGATGAAACACAGGGTGGAAGGGGGCAGACCTACAGACACTAAACTAAACAGATGAAACACAGGGTGGAAGGGGACAGACCTACAGACACTAAACAAAACAGATGAAACACAGGGTGGGAGGGGACAGAACTACAGACACTAAACAAAACAGATGAAACACAGGGTGGAAGGGGACAGACCTACAGACACTAAACTAAACAGATGAAACACAGGGTGGAAGGGGACAGACCTACAGACAGTAAACTAAACAGATGAAACACAGGGTGGAAGGGGACAGACCTACAGACACTAAACTAAACAGATGAAACACAGGGTGGGAGGGGACAGACCTACAGACACTAAACTAAACAGATGAAACACAGGGTGGAAGGAGAAAGCCTTACAGACACTAAACTAAACAGATGAAACACAGGGAGGAAGGGGACAGACCTACAGACACTAAACTAAACAGATGAAACACAGGGTGGAAGGGAACAGACCTACAGACACTAAACTAAACAGATGAAACACAGGGTGGAAGGGGACAGACCTACAGACAGTAAACTAAACAGATGAAACACAGGGTGAAAGGGGACAGACGTACAGACACTAAACTAAACAGATGAAACACAGGGTGGGAGGGGACAGACCTACAGACACTAAACTAAACAGATGAAACACAGGGTGGAAGGGGACAGACCTACAGACACTAAACTAAACAGATGAAACACAGGGTGGAAGGGGACAGACCTACAGACACTAAACTAAACAGATGAAACACAGGGTGGAAGGGGACAGAACTACAGACACTAAACTAAACAGATGAAACACAGGGTGGAAGGGGACAGAACTACAGACACTAAACTAAACAGATGAAACACAGGGTGGAAGGGGACAGACCTACAGACACTAAACTAAACAGATGAAACACAGGGTGGAAGGGGACAGACCTACAGACACTAAACTAAACAGATGAAACACAGGGTGGAAGGGGACAGATCTACAGACACTAAACTAAACAGATGAAACACAGGGTGGGAGGGGACAGAACTACAGACACTAAACTAAACAGATGAAACACAGGGTGGGAGGGGACAGACCTACAGACACTAAACTAAACAGATGAAACACAGGGTGGAAGGGGGCAGACCTACAGACACTAAACTAAACAGATGAAACACAGGGTGGGAGGGGACAGACCTACAGACACTAAACTACGCAGATGAAACACAGGGTGGAAGGGGACAGAACTACAGACACTAAACTAAACAGATGAAACACAGGGTGGGAGGGGACAGACCTACAGACACTAAACTAAACAGATGAAACACAGGGTGGAAGGGAACAGACCTACAGACACTAAACTAAACAGATGAAACAGGGTGGGAGGGGACAGACCTACAGACACTAAACTAAACAGATGAAACACAGGGTGGGAGGGGACAGACCTACAGACACTAAACTAAACAGATGAAACACAGGGTGGAAGGGAACAGACCTGCAGACACTAAACTAAACAGATGAAACAGGGTGGGAGGGGACAGACCTACAGACACTAAACTACACAGATGAAACACAGGGTGGAAGGGGGCAGACCTACAGACACTAAACTAAACAGATGAAACACAGGGTGGAAGGGGACAGACCTACAGACACTAAACTAAACAGATGAAACACAGGGTGGAAGGGGACAGACCTACAGACACTAAACTAAACAGATGAAACACAGGGTGGAAGGGGACAGAACTACAGACACTAAACTAAACAGATGAAACACAGGGTGGGAGGGGACAGACCTACAGACACTAAACTAAACAGATGAAACACAGGGTGGAAGGGAACAGACCTACAGACACTAAACTAAACAGATGAAACAGGGTGGGAGGGGACAGACCTACAGACACTAAACTACACAGATGAAACACAGGGTGGAAGGGGCAGACCTACAGACACTAAACTAAACAGATGAAACACAGGGTGGAAGGGGACAGACCTAGAGACACTAAACTAAACAGATGAAACACAGGGTGGAAGGGGACAGACCTACAGACAATAAACAAAACAGATGAAACACAGGGTGGAAGGGGACAGACCTACAGACACTAAACAAAACAGATGAAACACAGGGTGGAAGGAGACAGACTTACAGACACTAAACTAAACAGATGAAACACAGGGTGGAAGGGGACAGACCTACAGACACTAAACTACCCAGATGAAACACAGGGTGGAAGGGGACAGACCTACAGACAATAAACAAAACAGATGAAACACAGGGTGGAAGGGGACAGACCTACAGACACTAAACTAAACAGATGAAACACAGGTTGGAAGGGGCAGACCTACAGACACTAAACTAAACAGATGAAACACAGGGTGGAAGGGGGCAGACCTACAGACACTAAACTAAACAGATGAAACACAGGGTGGAAGGGGACAGACCTACAGACACTAAACAAAACAGATGAAACACAGGGTGGGAGGGGACAGAACTACAGACACTAAACAAAACAGATGAAACACAGGGTGGAAGGGGACAGACCTGCAGACACTAAACTAAACAGATGAAACACAGGGTGGAAGGGGACAGACCTACAGACAGTAAACTAAACAGATGAAACACAGGGTGGAAGGGGACAGACCTACAGACACTAAACTAAACAGATGAAACACAGGGTGGAGGGGACAGACCTACAGACACTAAACTAAACAGATGAAACACAGGGTGGAAGGGGAGAAAGACCTACAGACACTAAACTAAACAGATGAAACACAGGGAGGAAGGGGACAGACCTACAGACAGTAAACTAAACAGATGAAACACAGGGTGGAAGGGGACAGACCTACAGACACTAAACTAAACAGATGAAACACAGGGTGGGAGGGGACAGACCTACAGACACTAAACTAAACAGATGAAACACAGGGTGGAAGGGGACAGACCTACAGACACTAAACTAAACAGATGAAACACAGGGTGGAAGGGGACAGACCTACAGACACTAAACTAAACAGATGAAACACAGGGTGGAAGGGGACAGAACTACAGACACTAAACTAAACAGATGAAACACAGGGTGGAAGGGGACAGAACTACAGACACTAAACTAAACAGATGAAACACAGGGTGGAAGGGGACAGACCTACAGACACTAAACTAAACAGATGAAACACAGGGTGGAAGGGGACAGACCTACAGACACTAAACTAAACAGATGAAACACAGGGTGGGAGGGGACAGACCTACAGACACTAAACTAAACAGATGAAACACAGGGTGGGAGGGGACAGACCTACAGACACTAAACTAAACAGATGAAACACAGGGTGGAAGGGAACAGACCTACAGACACTAAACTAAACAGATGAAACAGGGTGGGAGGGGACAGACCTACAGACACTAAACTACACAGATGAAACACAGGGTGGAAGGGGGCAGACCTACAGACACTAAACTAAACAGATGAAACACAGGGTGGAAGGGGACAGACCTAGAGACACTAAACTAAACAGATGAAACACAGGGTGGAAGGGGACAGACCTACAGACAATAAACAAAACAGATGAAACACAGGGTGGAAGGGGACAGACCTACAGACACTAAACAAAACAGATGAAACACAGGGTGGAAGGAGACAGACTTACAGACACTAAACTAAACAGATGAAACACAGGGTGGAAGGGGACAGACCTACAGACACTAAACTACCCAGATGAAACACAGGGTGGAAGGGGACAGACCTACAGACAATAAACAAAACAGATGAAACACAGGGTGGAAGGGGACAGACCTACAGACACTAAACTAAACAGATGAAACACAGGTTGGAAGGGGGCAGACCTACAGACACTAAACTACACAGATGAAACACAGGGTGGAAGGGGGCAGACCTACAGACACTAAACTAAACAGATGAAACACAGGGTGGAAGGGGACAGACCTACAGACACTAAACAAAACAGATGAAACACAGGGTGGGAGGGGACAGAACTACAGACACTAAACAAAACAGATGAAACACAGGGTGGAAGGGGACAGACCTGCAGACACTAAACTAAACAGATGAAACACAGGGTGGAAGGGGACAGACCTACAGACAGTAAACTAAACAGATGAAACACAGGGTGGAAGGGGACAGACCTACAGACACTAAACTAAACAGATGAAACACAGGGTGGGAGGGGACAGACCTACAGACACTAAACTAAACAGATGAAACACAGGGTGGAAGGAGAAAGCCTTACAGACACTAAACTAAACAGATGAAACACAGGGAGGAAGGGGACAGACCTACAGACAGTAAACTAAACAGATGAAACACAGGGTGGAAGGGGACAGACCTACAGACACTAAACTAAACAGATGAAACACAGGGTGGGAGGGGACAGACCTACAGACACTAAACTAAACAGATGAAACACAGGGTGGAAGGGGACAGACCTACAGACACTAAACTAAACAGATGAAACACAGGGTGGAAGGGGACAGACCTACAGACACTAAACTAAACAGATGAAACACAGGGTGGAAGGGGACAGAACTACAGACACTAAACTAAACAGATGAAACACAGGGTGGAAGGGGACAGAACTACAGACACTAAACTAAACAGATGAAACACAGGGTGGAAGGGGACAGACCTACAGACACTAAACTAAACAGATGAAACACAGGGTGGAAGGGGACAGACCTACAGACACTAAACTAAACAGATGAAACACAGGGTGGAGGGGACAGACCTACAGACACTAAACTAAACAGATGAAACACAGGGTGGAGGGGACAGACCTACAGACACTAAACTAAACAGATGAAACACAGGGTGGGAGGGGACAGACCTACAGACACTAAACTAAACAGATGAAACACAGGGTGGAAGGGGACAGATCTACAGACACTAAACTAAACAGATGAAACACAGGGTGGAAGGGGACAGAACTACAGACACTAAACTAAACAGATGAAACACAGGGTGGAAGGGGACAGACCTACAGACACTAAACTAAACAGATGAAACACAGGGTGGAAGGGGACAGAACTACAGACACTAAACTAAACAGATGAAACACAGGGTGGGAGGGGACAGACCTACAGACACTAAACTAAACAGATGAAACACAGGGTGGAAGGGAACAGACCTACAGACACTAAACTAAACAGATGAAACAGGGTGGGAGGGGACAGACCTACAGACACTAAACTAAACAGATGAAACACAGGGTGGAAGGGGGCAGACCTACAGACACTAAACTAAACAGATGAAACACAGGGTGGAAGGGGACAGACCTACAGACACTAAACTAAACAGATGAAACACAGGGTGGAAGGGGACAGACCTACAGACAATAAACAAAACAGATGAAACACAGGGTGGAAGGGGACAGACCTACAGACACTAAACAAAACAGATGAAACACAGGGTGGAAGGGGACAGACCTACAGACACTAAACTAAACAGATGAAACACAGGGTGGAAGGGGACAGACCTACAGACACTAAACTAAACAGATGAAACACAGGGTGGAAGGGGACAGACCTACAGACAATAAACAAAACAGATGAAACACAGGGTGGAAGGGGACAGACCTACAGACACTAAACTAAACAGATGAAACACAGGTTGGAAGGGGACAGACCTACAGACACTAAACTAAACAGATGAAACACAGGGTGGAAGGGGGCAGACCTACAGACACTAAACTAAACAGATGAAACAGGGTGGAGGGGACAGACCTACAGACACTAAACTAAACAGATGAAACACAGGGTGGAAGGGGACAGAACTACAGACACTAAACTAAACAGATGAAACACAGGGTGGGAGGGGACAGACCTACAGACACTAAACTAAACAGATGAAAACAGGGTGGGAGGGGACAGACCTACAGACACTAAACTAAACAGATGAAACACAGGGTGGAAGGGGCAGACCTACAGACAATAAACTAAACAGATGAAACACAGGGTGGAAGGGGACAGACCTACAGACACTAAACTAAACAGATGAAACACAGGGTGGAAGGGGACAGACCTACAGACACTAAACTAAACAGATGAAACACAGGGTGGAAGGGGACAGACCTACAGACACTAAACAAAACAGATGAAACACAGGGTGGAAGGGGACAGACCTACAGACACTAAACTAAACAGATGAAACACAGGGTGGAAGGGGACAGAACTACAGACACTAAACTAAACAGATGAAACACAGGTTGGAAGGGGGCAGACCTACAGACACTAAACTAAACAGATGAAACACAGGGTGGAAGGGGACAGACCTACAGACACTAAACTAAACAGATGAAACACAGGGTGGAAGGGGACAGACCTACAGACACTAAACAAAACAGATGAAACACAGGGTGGGAGGGGACAGAACTACAGACACTAAACAAAACAGATGAAACACAGGGTGGAAGGGGACAGACCTACAGACACTAAACTAAACAGATGAAACACAGGGTGGAAGGGGACAGACCTACAGACAGTAAACTAAACAGATGAAACACAGGGTGGAAGGGGACAGACCTACAGACACTAAACTAAACAGATGAAACACAGGGTGGGAGGGGACAGACCTACAGACACTAAACTAAACAGATGAAACACAGGGTGGAAGGAGAAAGCCTTACAGACACTAAACTAAACAGATGAAACACAGGGAGGAAGGGGACAGACCTACAGACACTAAACTAAACAGATGAAACACAGGGTGGAAGGGAACAGACCTACAGACACTAAACTAAACAGATGAAACACAGGGTGGAAGGGGACAGACCTACAGACAGTAAACTAAACAGATGAAACACAGGGTGAAAGGGGACAGACCTACAGACACTAAACTAAACAGATGAAACACAGGGTGGAGGGGACAGACCTACAGACACTAAACTAAACAGATGAAACACAGGGTGGAAGGGGACAGACCTACAGACACTAAACTAAACAGATGAAACACAGGGTGGAAGGGGACAGACCTACAGACACTAAACTAAACAGATGAAACACAGGGTGGAAGGGGACAGAACTACAGACACTAAACTAAACAGATGAAACACAGGGTGGAAGGGGACAGAACTACAGACACTAAACTAAACAGATGAAACACAGGGTGGAAGGGGACAGACCTACAGACACTAAACTAAACAGATGAAACACAGGGTGGAAGGGGACAGACCTACAGACACTAAACTAAACAGATGAAACACAGGGTGGAAGGGGACAGATCTACAGACACTAAACTAAACAGATGAAACACAGGGTGGGAGGGGACAGAACTACAGACACTAAACTAAACAGATGAAACACAGGGTGGAGGGGACAGACCTACAGACACTAAACTAAACAGATGAAACACAGGGTGGAAGGGGACAGACCTACAGACACTAAACTAAACAGATGAAACACAGGGTGGGAGGGGACAGACCTACAGACACTAAACTAAACAGATGAAACACAGGGTGGAAGGGGACAGAACTACAGACACTAAACTAAACAGATGAAACACAGGGTGGGAGGGGACAGACCTACAGACACTAAACTAAACAGATGAAACACAGGGTGGAAGGGAACAGACCTACAGACACTAAACTAAACAGATGAAACAGGGTGGGAGGGGACAGACCTACAGACACTAAACTAAACAGATGAAACACAGGGTGGGAGGGGACAGACCTACAGACACTAAACTAAACAGATGAAACACAGGGTGGAAGGGAACAGACCTGCAGACACTAAACTAAACAGATGAAACAGGGTGGGAGGGGACAGACCTACAGACACTAAACTACACAGATGAAACACAGGGTGGAAGGGGGCAGACCTACAGACACTAAACTAAACAGATGAAACACAGGGTGGAAGGGGACAGACCTACAGACACTAAACTAAACAGATGAAACACAGGGTGGAAGGGGACAGACCTACAGACACTAAACTACGCAGATGAAACACAGGGTGGAAGGGGACAGAACTACAGACACTAAACTAAACAGATGAAACACAGGGTGGGAGGGGACAGACCTACAGACACTAAACTAAACAGATGAAACACAGGGTGGAAGGGAACAGACCTACAGACACTAAACTAAACAGATGAAACAGGGTGGGAGGGGACAGACCTACAGACACTAAACTACACAGATGAAACACAGGGTGGAAGGGGGCAGACCTACAGACACTAAACTAAACAGATGAAACACAGGGTGGAAGGGGACAGACCTACAGACACTAAACTAAACAGATGAAACACAGGGTGGAAGGGGACAGACCTACAGACAATAAACAAAACAGATGAAACACAGGGTGGAAGGGGACAGACCTACAGACACTAAACAAAACAGATGAAACACAGGGTGGAAGGAGACAGACTTACAGACACTAAACTAAACAGATGAAACACAGGGTGGAAGGGGACAGACCTACAGACACTAAACTACCCAGATGAAACACAGGGTGGAAGGGGACAGACCTACAGACAATAAACAAAACAGATGAAACACAGGGTGGAAGGGGACAGACCTACAGACACTAAACTAAACAGATGAAACACAGGTTGGAAGGGGGCAGACCTACAGACACTAAACTACACAGATGAAACACAGGGTGGAAGGGGGCAGACCTACAGACACTAAACTAAACAGATGAAACACAGGGTGGAAGGGGACAGACCTACAGACACTAAACAAAACAGATGAAACACAGGGTGGAGGGGACAGAACTACAGACACTAAACAAAACAGATGAAACACAGGGTGGAAGGGGACAGACCTGCAGACACTAAACTAAACAGATGAAACACAGGGTGGAAGGGGACAGACCTACAGACAGTAAACTAAACAGATGAAACACAGGGTGGAAGGGGACAGACCTACAGACACTAAACTAAACAGATGAAACACAGGGTGGAGGGGACAGACCTACAGACACTAAACTAAACAGATGAAACACAGGGTGGAAGGAGAAAGCCTTACAGACACTAAACTAAACAGATGAAACACAGGGAGGAAGGGGACAGACCTACAGACAGTAAACTAAACAGATGAAACACAGGGTGGAAGGGGACAGACCTACAGACACTAAACTAAACAGATGAAACACAGGGTGGGAGGGGACAGACCTACAGACACTAAACTAAACAGATGAAACACAGGGTGGAAGGGGACAGACCTACAGACACTAAACTAAACAGATGAAACACAGGGTGGAAGGGGACAGACCTACAGACACTAAACTAAACAGATGAAACACAGGGTGGAAGGGGACAGAACTACAGACACTAAACTAAACAGATGAAACACAGGGTGGAAGGGGACAGAACTACAGACACTAAACTAAACAGATGAAACACAGGGTGGAAGGGGACAGAACTACAGACACTAAACTAAACAGATGAAACACAGGGTGGGAGGGGACAGACCTACAGACACTAAACTAAACAGATGAAACACAGGGTGGAAGGGAACAGACCTACAGACACTAAACTAAACAGATGAAAACAGGGTGGGAGGGGACAGACCTACAGACACTAAACTAAACAGATGAAACACAGGGTGGAAGGGGACAGACCTACAGACACTAAACTAAACAGATGAAACACAGGGTGGAAGGGGACAGACCTACAGACACTAAACTAAACAGATGAAACACAGGGTGGAAGGGGACAGACCTACAGACAATAAACAAAACAGATGAAACACAGGGTGGAAGGGGACAGACCTACAGACACTAAACAAAACAGATGAAACACAGGGTGGAAGGAGACAGACTTACAGACACTAAACTAAACAGATGAAACACAGGGTGGAAGGGGACAGACCTACAGACACTAAACTACCCAGATGAAACACAGGGTGGAAGGGGACAGACCTACAGACAATAAACAAAACAGATGAAACACAGGGTGGAAGGGGACAGACCTACAGACACTAAACTAAACAGATGAAACACAGGTTGGAAGGGGGCAGACCTACAGACACTAAACTACACAGATGAAACACAGGGTGGAAGGGGACAGACCTACAGACACTAAACTAAACAGATGAAACACAGGGTGGAAGGGGACAGACCTACAGACACTAAACAAAACAGATGAAACACAGGGTGGAGGGGACAGAACTACAGACACTAAACAAAACAGATGAAACACAGGGTGGAAGGGGACAGACCTGCAGACACTAAACTAAACAGATGAAACACAGGGTGGAAGGGGACAGACCTACAGACAGTAAACTAAACAGATGAAACACAGGGTGGAAGGGGACAGACCTACAGACACTAAACTAAACAGATGAAACACAGGGTGGGAGGGGACAGACCTACAGACACTAAACTAAACAGATGAAACACAGGGTGGAAGGAGACAGACCTACAGACACTAAACTAAACAGATGAAACACAGGGAGGAAGGGGACAGACCTACAGACAGTAAACTAAACAGATGAAACACAGGGTGGAAGGGGACAGACCTACAGACACTAAACTAAACAGATGAAACACAGGGTGGGAGGGGACAGACCTACAGACACTAAACTAAACAGATGAAACACAGGGTGGAAGGGGACAGACCTACAGACACTAAACTAAACAGATGAAACACAGGGTGGAAGGGGACAGAACTACAGACACTAAACTAAACAGATGAAACACAGGGTGGAAGGGGACAGACCTACAGACACTAAACTAAACAGATGAAACACAGGGTGGAAGGGGACAGACCTACAGACACTAAACTAAACAGATGAAACACAGGGTGGGAGGGGACAGACCTACAGACACTAAACTAAACAGATGAAACACAGGGTGGGAGGGGACAGACCTACAGACACTAAACTAAACAGATGAAACACAGAGTGGGAGGGGACAGACCTACAGACACTAAACTAAACAGATGAAACACAGGGTGGAAGGGGACAGATCTACAGACACTAAACTAAACAGATGAAACACAGGGTGGGAGGGGACAGAACTACAGACACTAAACTAAACAGATGAAACACCGGGTGGAAGGGGACAGATCTACAGACACTAAACTAAACAGATGAAACACAGGTTGGAAGGGGGCAGACCTACAGACACTAAACTACACAGATGAAACACAGGGTGGAAGGGGGCAGACCTACAGACACTAAACTAAACAGATGAAACACAGGGTGGAAGGGGACAGACCTACAGACACTAAACAAAACAGATGAAACACAGGGTGGGAGGGGACAGAACTACAGACACTAAACAAAACAGATGAAACACAGGGTGGAAGGGGACAGACCTGCAGACACTAAACTAAACAGATGAAACACAGGGTGGAAGGGGACAGACCTACAGACACTAAACTAAACAGATGAAACACAGGGTGGAAGGGGACAGACCTACAGACACTAAACTAAACAGATGAAACACAGGGTGGAGGGGACAGACCTACAGACACTAAACTAAACAGATGAAACACAGGGTGGAAGGAGAAAGCCTTACAGACACTAAACTAAACAGATGAAACACAGGGAGGAAGGGGACAGACCTACAGACAGTAAACTAAACAGATGAAACACAGGGTGGAAGGGGACAGACCTACAGACACTAAACTAAACAGATGAAACACAGGGTGGGAGGGACAGACCTACAGACACTAAACTAAACAGATGAAACACAGGGTGGAAGGGGACAGACCTACAGACACTAAACTAAACAGATGAAACACAGGGTGGAAGGGGACAGAACTACAGACACTAAACTAAACAGATGAAACACAGGGTGGAAGGGGACAGACCTACAGACACTAAACTAAACAGATGAAACACAGGGTGGAAGGGGACAGACCTACAGACACTAAACTAAACAGATGAAACACAGGGTGGGAGGGGACAGACCTACAGACACTAAACTAAACAGATGAAACACAGGGTGGGAGGGGACAGACCTACAGACACTAAACTAAACAGATGAAACACAGAGTGGGAGGGGACAGACCTACAGACACTAAACTAAACAGATGAAACACAGGGTGGAAGGGGACAGATCTACAGACACTAAACTAAACAGATGAAACACAGGGTGGGAGGGGACAGAACTACAGACACTAAACTAAACAGATGAAACACAGGGTGGAAGGGGACAGATCTACAGACACTAAACTAAACAGATGAAACACAGGGTGGGAGGGGACAGAACTACAGACACTAAACTAAACAGATGAAACACAGGGTGGGAGGGGACAGACCTACAGACACTAAACTAAACAGATGAAACACAGGGTGGAAGGGGGCAGACCTACAGACACTAAACTAAACAGATGAAACACAGGGTGGGAGGGGACAGACCTACAGACACTAAACTAAACAGATGAAACACAGGGTGGAAGGGGACAGAACTACAGACACTAAACTAAACAGATGAAACACAGGGTGGGAGGGGACAGACCTACAGACACTAAACTAAACAGATGAAACACAGGGTGGAAGGGAACAGACCTACAGACACTAAACTAAACAGATGAAACAGGGTGGGAGGGGACAGACCTACAGACACTAAACTACACAGATGAAACACAGGGTGGAAGGGGGCAGACCTACAGACACTAAACTAAACAGATGAAACACAGGGTGGAAGGGGACAGACCTACAGACACTAAACTAAACAGATGAAACACAGGGTGGAAGGGGACAGACCTACAGACAATAAACAAAACAGATGAAACACAGGGTGGAAGGGGACAGACCTACAGACACTAAACAAAACAGATGAAACACAGGGTGGAAGGAGACAGACTTACAGACACTAACCTAAACAGATGAAACACAGGGTGGAAGGGGACAGACCTACAGACACTAAACTACCCAGATGAAACACAGGGTGGAAGGGGACAGACCTACAGACAATAAACAAAACAGATGAAACACAGGGTGGAAGGGGACAGACCTACAGACACTAAACTAAACAGATGAAACACAGGGTGGGAGGGGACAGACCTACAGACACTAAACTAAACAGATGAAACACAGGGTGGAAGGAGAAAGCCTTACAGACACTAAACTAAACAGATGAAACACAGGGAGGAAGGGGACAGACCTACAGACACTAAACTAAACAGATGAAACACAGGGTGGAAGGGAACAGACCTACAGACACTAAACTAAACAGATGAAACACAGGGTGGAAGGGGACAGACCTACAGACAGTAAACTAAACAGATGAAACACAGGGTGGAAGGGGACAGACCTACAGACACTAAACTAAACAGATGAAACACAGGGTGGGAGGGGACAGACCTACAGACACTAAACTAAACAGATGAAACACAGGGTGGAAGGGGACAGACCTACAGACACTAAACTAAACAGATGAAACACAGGGTGGAAGGGGACAGACCTACAGACACTAAACTAAACAGATGAAACACAGGGTGGAAGGGGACAGAACTACAGACACTAAACTAAACAGATGAAACACAGGGTGGAAGGGGACAGAACTACAGACACTAAACTAAACAGATGAAACACAGGGTGGAAGGGGACAGACCTACAGACACTAAACTAAACAGATGAAACACAGGGTGGAAGGGGACAGACCTACAGACACTAAACTAAACAGATGAAACACAGGGTGGGAGGGGACAGACCTACAGACACTAAACTAAACAGATGAAACACAGGGTGGGAGGGGACAGACCTACAGACACTAAACTAAACAGATGAAACACAGAGTGGGATGGGACAGACCTACAGACACTAAACTAAACAGATGAAACACAGGGTGGAAGGGGACAGATCTACAGACACTAAACTAAACAGATGAAACACAGGGTGGGAGGGACAGAACTACAGACACTAAACTAAACAGATGAAACACAGGGTGGAAGGGGACAGATCTACAGACACTAAACTAAACAGATGAAACACAGGGTGGGAGGGGACAGAACTACAGACACTAAACTAAACAGATGAAACACAGGGTGGGAGGGGACAGACCTACAGACACTAAACTAAACAGATGAAACACAGGGTGGAAGGGGACAGACCTACAGACACTAAACTAAACAGATGAAACACAGGGTGGGAGGGGACAGACCTACAGACACTAAACTAAACAGATTAAACACAGGGTGGAAGGGGACAGAACTACAGACACTAAACTAAACAGATGAAACACAGGGTGGGAGGGGACAGACCTACAGACACTAAACTAAACAGATGAAAAACAGGGTGGAAGGGAACAGACCTACAGACACTAAACTAAACAGATGAAACAGGGTGGGAGGGGACAGACCTACAGACACTAAACTAAACAGATGAAACACAGGGTGGAAGGGGCAGACCTACAGACACTAAACTAAACAGATGAAACACAGGGTGGAAGGGGACAGACCTACAGACACTAAACTAAACAGATGAAACACAGGGTGGAAGGGGACAGACCTACAGACAATAAACAAAACAGATGAAACACAGGGTGGAAGGGGACAGACCTACAGACACTAAACAAAACAGATGAAACACAGGGTGGAAGGAGACAGACTTACAGACACTAAACTAAACAGATGAAACACAGGGTGGAAGGGGACAGACCTACAGACACTAAACTACCCAGATGAAACACAGGGTGGAAGGGGACAGACCTACAGACAATAAACAAAACAGATGAAACACAGGGTGGAAGGGGACAGACCTACAGACACTAAACTAAACAGATGAAACACAGGGTGGAAGGGGACAGAACTACAGACACTAAACTAAACAGATGAAACACAGGGTGGGAGGGGACAGACCTACAGACAGTAAACTAAACAGATGAAACACAGGGTGGAAGGAGAAAGCCTTACAGACACTAAACTAAACAGATGAAACACAGGGTGGGAGGGGACAGACCTACAGACACTAAACAAAACAGATGAAACACAGGGTGGAAGGGGACAGACCTACAGACACTAAACTAAACAGATGAAACACAGGGTGGAAGGGGACAGACCTACAGACACTAAACTAAACAGATGAAACACAGGGTGGAAGGGGACAGACCTACAGACACTAAACTAAACAGATGAAACACAGGGTGGAAGGGGACAGACCTACAGACACTAAACTAAACAGATGAAACACAGGGTGGGAGGGGACAGACCTACAGACACTAAACTAAACAGATGAAACACAGGGTGGGAGGGGACAGACCTACAGACACTAAACTAAACAGATGAAACACAGAGTGGGAGGGGACAGACCTACAGACACTAAACTAAACAGATGAAACACAGGGTGGAAGGGGACAGATCTACAGACACTAAACTAAACAGATGAAACACAGGGTGGGAGGGGACAGAATACAGACACTAAACTAAACAGATGAAACACAGGGTGGAAGGGGACAGATCTACAGACACTAAACTAAACAGATGAAACACAGGGTGGGAGGGGACAGAACTACAGACACTAAACTAAACAGATGAAACACAGGGTGGGAGGGGACAGACCTACAGACACTAAACTAAACAGATGAAACACAGGGTGGAAGGGGGCAGACCTACAGACACTAAACTAAACAGATGAAACACAGGGTGGGAGGGGACAGACCTACAGACACTAAACTAAACGCAGATGAAACACAGGGTGGAAGGGGACAGAACTACAGACACTAAACTAAACAGATGAAACACAGGGTGGGAGGGGACAGACCTACAGACACTAAACTAAACAGATGAAACACAGGGTGGAAGGGAACAGACCTACAGACACTAAACTAAACAGATGAAACAGGGTGGGAGGGGACAGACCTACAGACACTAAACTACACAGATGAAACACAGGGTGGAAGGGGGCAGACCTACAGACACTAAACTAAACAGATGAAACACAGGGTGGAAGGGGGCAGACCTACAGACACTAAACTAAACAGATGAAACACAGGGTGGGAGGGGACAGAACTACAGACACTAAACAAAACAGATGAAACACAGGGTGGAAGGAGACAGAACTACAGACACTAAACTAAACAGATGAAACACAGGGTGGAAGGGGACAGGTGGACAGGGGACAGACCTACAGACACTAAACTAAACAGATGAAACACAGGGTGGAAGGGGACAGAACTACAGACACTAAACTAAACAGATGAAACACAGGGTGGAAGGGGACAGACAGACACTAAACTAAACAGATGAAACACAGGGTGGAAGGGGACAGACCTACAGACACTAAACTAAACAGATGAAACACAGGGTGGAAGGGGACAGACCTACAGACACTAAACTAAACAGATGAAACACAGGGTGGGAGGGGACAGACCTACAGACACTAAACTAAACAGATGAAACACAGGGTGGGAGGGGACAGACCTACAGACACTAAACTAAACAGATGAAACACAGAGTGGGAGGGGACAGACCTACAGACACTAAACTAAACAGATGAAACACAGGGTGGAAGGGGACAGATCTACAGACACTAAACTAAACAGATGAAACACAGGGTGGGAGGGGACAGAACTACAGACACTAAACTAAACAGATGAAACACATCGGGTGGAAGGGGACAGATCTACAGACACTAAACTAAACAGATGAAACACAGGGTGGGAGGGGACAGAACTACAGACACTAAACTAAACAGATGAAACACAGGGTGGGAGGGGACAGACCTACAGACACTAAACTAAACAGATGAAACACAGGGTGGAAGGGGGCAGACCTACAGACACTAAACTAAACAGATGAAACACAGGGTGGGAGGGGACAGACCTACAGACACTAAACTACGCAGATGAAACACAGGGTGGAAGGGGACAGAACTACAGACACTAAACTAAACAGATGAAACACAGGGTGGGAGGGGACAGACCTACAGACACTAAACTAAACAGATGAAACACAGGGTGGAAGGGAACAGACCTACAGACACTAAACTAAACAGATGAAACAGGGTGGAGGGGACAGACCTACAGACACTAAACTACACAGATGAAACACAGGGTGGAAGGGGGCAGACCTACAGACACTAAACTAAACAGATGAAACACAGGGTGGAAGGGGACAGACCTACAGACACTAAACTAAACAGATGAAACACAGGGTGGAAGGGGACAGACCTACAGACAATAAACAAAACAGATGAAACACAGGGTGGAAGGGGACAGACCTACAGACACTAAACAAAACAGATGAAACACAGGGTGGAAGGAGACAGACTTACAGACACTAACCTAAACAGATGAAACACAGGGTGGAAGGGGACAGACCTACAGACACTAAACTACCCAGATGAAACACAGGGTGGAAGGGGACAGACCTACAGACAATAAACAAAACAGATGAAACACAGGGTGGAAGGGGACAGACCTACAGACACTAAACTAAACAGATGAAACACAGGGTGGGAGGGGACAGACCTACAGACACTAAACTAAACAGATGAAACACAGGGTGGAAGGAGAAAGCCTTACAGACACTAAACTAAACAGATGAAACACAGGGAGGAAGGGGACAGACCTACAGACACTAAACTAAACAGATGAAACACAGGGGAAGGGAACAGACCTACAGACACTAAACTAAACAGATGAAACACAGGGTGGAAGGGGACAGACCTACAGACAGTAAACTAAACAGATGAAACACAGGGTGGAAGGGGACAGACCTACAGACACTAAACTAAACAGATGAAACACAGGGTGGGAGGGACAGACCTACAGACACTAAACTAAACAGATGAAACACAGGGTGGAAGGGGACAGACCTACAGACACTAAACTAAACAGATGAAACACAGGGTGGAAGGGGACAGACCTACAGACACTAAACTAAACAGATGAAACACAGGGTGGAAGGGGACAGAACTACAGACACTAAACTAAACAGATGAAACACAGGGTGGAAGGGGACAGAACTACAGACACTAAACTAAACAGATGAAACACAGGGTGGAAGGGGACAGACCTACAGACACTAAACTAAACAGATGAAACACAGGGTGGAAGGGGACAGACCTACAGACACTAAACTAAACAGATGAAACACAGGGTGGGAGGGGACAGACCTACAGACACTAAACTAAACAGATGAAACACAGGGTGGGAGGGGACAGACCTACAGACACTAAACTAAACAGATGAAACACAGAGTGGGATGGGACAGACCTACAGACACTAAACTAAACAGATGAAACACAGGGTGGAAGGGGACAGATCTACAGACACTAAACTAAACAGATGAAACACAGGGTGGGAGGGGACAGAACTACAGACACTAAACTAAACAGATGAAACACAGGGTGGAAGGGGACAGATCTACAGACACTAAACTAAACAGATGAAACACAGGGTGGGAGGGGACAGAACTACAGACACTAAACTAAACAGATGAAACACAGGGTGGGAGGGGACAGACCTACAGACACTAAACTAAACAGATGAAACACAGGGTGGAAGGGGGCAGACCTACAGACACTAAACTAAACAGATGAAACACAGGGTGGGAGGGGACAGACCTACAGACACTAAACTACGCAGATTAAACACAGGGTGGAAGGGGACAGAACTACAGACACTAAACTAAACAGATGAAACACAGGGTGGGAGGGGACAGACCTACAGACACTAAACTAAACAGATGAAAAACAGGGTGGAAGGGAACAGACCTACAGACACTAAACTAAACAGATGAAACAGGGTGGGAGGGGACAGACCTACAGACACTAAACTACACAGATGAAACACAGGGTGGAAGGGGGCAGACCTACAGACACTAAACTAAACAGATGAAACACAGGGTGGAAGGGGACAGACCTACAGACACTAAACTAAACAGATGAAACACAGGGTGGAAGGGGACAGACCTACAGACAATAAACAAAACAGATGAAACACAGGGTGGAAGGGGACAGACCTACAGACACTAAACAAAACAGATGAAACACAGGGTGGAAGGAGACAGACTTACAGACACTAAACTAAACAGATGAAACACAGGGTGGAAGGGGACAGACCTACAGACACTAAACTACCCAGATGAAACACAGGGTGGAAGGGGACAGACCTACAGACAATAAACAAAACAGATGAAACACAGGGTGGAAGGGGACAGACCTACAGACACTAAACTAAACAGATGAAACACAGGGTGGAAGGGGACAGAACTACAGACACTAAACTAAACAGATGAAACACAGGGTGGGAGGGGACAGACCTACAGACAGTAAACTAAACAGATGAAACACAGGGTGGAAGGAGAAAGCCTTACAGACACTAAACTAAACAGATGAAACACAGGGTGGGAGGGGACAGACCTACAGACACTAAACAAAACAGATGAAACACAGGGTGGAAGGGGACAGACCTACAGACACTAAACTAAACAGATGAAACACAGGGTGGAAGGGGACAGACCTACAGACACTAAACTAAACAGATGAAACACAGGGTGGAAGGGGACAGACCTACAGACACTAAACTAAACAGATGAAACACAGGGTGGAAGGGGACAGACCTACAGACACTAAACTAAACAGATGAAACACAGGGTGGGAGGGGACAGACCTACAGACACTAAACTAAACAGATGAAACACAGGGTGGGAGGGGACAGACCTACAGACACTAAACTAAACAGATGAAACACAGAGTGGGAGGGGACAGACCTACAGACACTAAACTAAACAGATGAAACACAGGGTGGAAGGGGACAGATCTACAGACACTAAACTAAACAGATGAAACACAGGGTGGGAGGGGACAGAACTACAGACACTAAACTAAACAGATGAAACACAGGGTGGAAGGGGACAGATCTACAGACACTAAACTAAACAGATGAAACACAGGGTGGGAGGGGACAGAACTACAGACACTAAACTAAACAGATGAAACACAGGGTGGAGGGGACAGACCTACAGACACTAAACTAAACAGATGAAACACAGGGTGGAAGGGGGCAGACCTACAGACACTAAACTAAACAGATGAAACACAGGGTGGGAGGGGACAGACCTACAGACACTAAACTACGCAGATGAAACACAGGGTGGAAGGGGACAGAACTACAGACACTAAACTAAACAGATGAAACACAGGGTGGGAGGGGACAGACCTACAGACACTAAACTAAACAGATGAAACACAGGGTGGAAGGGAACAGACCTACAGACACTAAACTAAACAGATGAAACAGGGTGGGAGGGGACAGACCTACAGACACTAAACTACACAGATGAAACACAGGGTGGAAGGGGGCAGACCTACAGACACTAAACTAAACAGATGAAACACAGGGTGGAAGGGGACAGACCTACAGACACTAAACTAAACAGATGAAACACAGGGTGGAAGGGGACAGACCTACAGACAATAAACAAAACAGATGAAACACAGGGTGGAAGGGGACAGACCTACAGACACTAAACAAAACAGATGAAACACAGGGTGGAAGGAGACAGACTTACAGACACTAAACTAAACAGATGAAACACAGGGTGGAAGGGGACAGACCTACAGACACTAAACTACCCAGATGAAACACAGGGTGGAAGGGGACAGACCTACAGACAATAAACAAAACAGATGAAACACAGGGTGGAAGGGGACAGACCTACAGACACTAAACTAAACAGATGAAACACAGGGTGGAAGGGGACAGACCTACAGACACTAAACTAAACAGATGAAACACAGGGTGGGAAAGGACAGACCTACAGACACTAAACTAAACAGATGAAACACAGGGTGGAAGGAGAAAGCCTTACAGACACTAAACTAAACAGATGAAACACAGGGTGGGAGGGGACAGACCTACAGACACTAAACAAAACAGATGAAACACAGGGTGGAAGGGGACAGACCTACAGACACTAAACTAAACAGATGAAACACAGGGTGGAAGGGGACAGACCTACAAACACTAAACTACACAGATGAAACACAGGGTGGAAGGGGACAGACCTACAGACAGTAAACTAAACAGATGAAACAGGGTGGGAGGGGACAGACCTACAGACACTAAACTAAACAGATCAAACACAGGGTGGAAGGGGACAGACCTACAGACACTAAACTAAACAGATTAAACACAGGGTGGAAGGGGACAGACCTACAGACACTAAACTAAACAGATGAAACACAGGGTGGAAGGGGACAGACCTACAGACACTAAACTAAACAGATGAAACACAGGGTGGGAGGGGACAGACCTACAGACACTAAACTAAACAGATGAAACACAGGGTGGGAGGGGACAGATCTACAGACACTAAACTAAACAGATGAAACACAGGGTGGGAGGGGACAGAACTACAGACACTAAACTAAACAGATGAAACACAGGGTGGAAGGGGGCAGATCTACAGACACTAAACTAAACAGATGAAACACAGGGTGGAAGGGAACAGACCTACAGACACTAAACTAAACGGATGAAACAGGGTGGGAGGGGACAGACCTACAGACACTAAACTACACAGATGAAACACAGGGTGGAAGGGGACAGAACTACAGACACTAAACTAAACAGATGAAACACAGGGTGGGAGGGGACAGACCTACAGACACTAAACTAAACAGATGAAACACAGGGTGGAAGGGAACAGACCTAGAGACACTAAACTAAACAGATGAAACAGGGTGGGAGGGGACAGATCTACAGACACTAAACTAAACAGATGAAACACAGGGTGGAAGGGGGCAGACCTACAGACAATAAACTAAACAGATGAAACACAGGGTGGAAGGGGACAGACCTACAGACACTAAACTAAACAGATGAAACACAGGGTGGAAGGGGACAGACCTACAGACACTAAACTAAACAGATGAAACACAGGGTGGAAGGGGACAGACCTACAGACACTAAATTAAACAGATGAACCACAGGGTGGAAGGGGACAGACCTACAGACACTAAACTAAACAGATGAAACACAGGGTGGGATAGGGCAGACCTACAGACACTAAAATAAACAGATGAACCACAGGGTGGAAGGGGACAGATCTACAGACACTAAATTAAACAGATGAACCACAGGGTGGAAGGGGACAGACCTACAGACACTAAAATAAACAGATGAACCACAGGGTGGAAGGGGACAGACCTACAGACACTAAACTAAACAGATGAAACACAGGGTGGGATGGGGCAGATCTACAGGAAAGACGATGGGATGGGGCAGATCTACAGGAAAGACGATGGGATGGGGCAGACCTACAGGAAATACGATGGGAGGGGGCAGACCTACAGGAAAGACGATGGGATGGGGCAGACCTACAGGAAAGACGATGGGATGGGGCAGACCTACAGGAAATACGGTGGGATGGGGCAGACCTACAGGAAATACGATGGGACGGGGCAGACCTACAGGAAATACGGTGGGATGGGGCAGACCTACAGGAAATACGGTGGGATGGGGCAGACCTACAGGAAATATGATGGGATGGGGCAGACCTACAGGAAATACGGTGGGATGGGGCAGATCTACAGGAAAGACGATGGGAGGGGGCAGATCTACAGGAAAGACGATGGGATGGGGCAGACCTACAGGAAATACGGTGGGATGGGGCAGACCTACAGGAAATACGATGGGATGGGGCAGATCTACAGGAAAGACGATGGGACGGGGCAGATCTACAGGAAAGACGATGGGATGGGGCAGACCTACAGGAAATACGGTGGGATGGGGCAGACCTACAGGAAATACGATGGGATGGGGCAGACCTACAGGAAAGACAGGGTGGGAGGGAGCAGACCTACAGGAAAGACGATGGGAGGGGGCAGATCTACAGGAAAGACAATGGGATGGGGCAGACCTACAGGAAAGACGATGGGATGGGGCAGACCTACAGGAAAGACGATGGGATGGGGCAGACCTACAGGCAAGACGATGGGATGGGGCAGACCTACAGGAAAGACGATGGGATGGGGCAGACCTACAGGAAAGACGATGGGATGGGGCAGACGTACAGGAAAGACGATGGGATGGGGCAGACCTACAGGAAAGACGATGGGATGGGGCAGACCTACAGGAAAGACAGGGTGGGAGGGGGCAGACCTACAGGAAAGACGATGGGATGGGGCAGACCTACAGGAAAGACGATGGGATGGGGCAGACCTACAGGAAAGACGATGGGATGGGGCAGACCTACAGGAAAGACAGGGTGGGAGGGAGCAGACCTACAGGAAAGACGATGGGAGGGGGCAGATCTACAGGAAAGACGATGGGATGGGGCAGACCTACAGGAAAGACGATGGGATGGGGCAGACCTACAGGAAAGACGATGGGATGGGGCAGACCTACAGGCAAGACGATGGGATGGGGCAGACCTACAGGAAAGACGATGGGATGGGGCAGACCTACAGGAAAGACGATGGGATGGGGCAGACGTACAGGAATGGGATGGGGCAGACCTACAGGAAAGACGATGGGATGGGGCAGACCTACAGGAAAGACGATGGGATGGGGCAGACCTACAGGAAAGACGGTGGGAGGGGGCAGACCTACAGGAAAAAGACAGGGCAGACCTGAAAGGATGGGAGGGGGCAGACCTACAGGAAAGAGGGGGCATGGGATGGGGCAGACCTACAGGAAAGACAGGGTGGGAGGGGGCAGACCTACAGGAAAGACAGGGGGAGGGGGCAGACCTACAGGAAAGACAGGGTGGGAGGAGCAGACCTACAGGAAAGACAGGGTGGGAGGGAGCAGACCTACAGGAAAGACAGGGTGGGAGGGAGCAGACCTACAGGAAAGACAGGGTGGGAGGGAGCAGACCTACAGGAAAGACAGGGTGGGAGGGAGCAGACCTACAGGAAAGACAGGGTGGGAGGGAGCAGACCTACAGGAAAGACAGGGTGGGAGGGAGCAGACCTACAGGAAAGACAGGGTGGGAGGGAGCAGACCTACAGGAAAGACAGGGGGTGGGAGGGAAAGCAGACCTACAGGAAAGACAGGGTGGGAGGGGAGCAGACCTACAGGAAAGACAGGGTGGGAGGGAGCAGACCTACAGGAAAGACAGGGTGGGAGGGAGCAGACCTACAGGAAAGACAGGGTGGGAGGGGCAGACCTACAGGAAAGACAGGGTGGGAGGGAGCAGACCTACAGGAAAGACAGGGTGGGAGGGAGCAGACCTACAGGAAAGACAGGGTGGGAGACCTACAGGAAAGCAGACCTACAGGAAAGACAGGGTGGGAGGGAGCAGACCTACAGGAAAGACAGGGTGGGAGGGGCAGACCTACAGGAAAGACAGGGTGGGAGGGAGCAGACCTACAGGAAAGACAGGGTGGGAGGGAGCAGACCTACAGGAAAGACAGGGTGGGAGGGAGCAGACCTACAGGAAAGACAGGGTGGGAGGGGGCAGACCTACAGGAAAGACAGGGTGGGAGGGAGCAGACCTACAGGAAAGACAGGGTGGGAGGGAGCAGACCTACAGGAAAGACAGGGTGGGAGGGGGCAGACCTACAGGAAAGACAGGGTGGGAGGGAGCAGACCTACAGGAAAGACAGGGTGGGAGGGGGCAGACCTACAGGAAAGACAGGGTGGGAGGGAGCAGACCTACAGGAAAGACAGGGTGGGAGGGAGCAGACCTACAGGAAAGACAGGGTGGGAGGGAGCAGACCTACAGGAAAGACAGGGTGGGAGGGAGCAGACCTACAGGAAAGACAGGGTGGGAGGGAGCAGACCTACAGGAAAGACAGGGTGGGAGGAGCAGACCTACAGGAAAGACAGTGTGGGAGGGAGCAGACCTACAGGAAAGACAGGGTGGGAGGGAGCAGACCTACAGGAAAGACAGGGTGGGAGGGAGCAGACCTACAGGAAAGACAGGGTGGGAGGGGGCAGACCTACAGGAAAGACAGGGTGGGAGGGAGCAGACCTACAGGAAAGACAGGGTGGGAGGGAGCAGACCTACAGGAAAGACAGGGTGGGAGGGAGCAGACCTACAGGAAAGACAGGGTGGGAGGGAGCAGACCTACAGGAAAGACAGGGTGGGAGGGAGCAGACCTACAGGAAAGACAGGGTGGGAGGGAGCAGACCTACAGGAAAGACAGGGTGGGAGGGAGCAGACCTACAGGAAAGACAGGGTGGGAGGGAGCAGACCTACAGGAAAGACAGGGTGGGAGGGAGCAGACCTACAGGAAAGACAGGGTGGGAGGGAGCAGACCTACAGGAAAGACAGGATGGGTGGGAGCAGACCTACAGGAAAGACAGGGTGGGAGGGAGCAGACCTACAGGAAAGACAGGGTGGGAGGGAGCAGACCTACAGGAAAGACAGGGTGGGAGGGAGCAGACCTACAGGAAAGACAGGGTGGGAGGGAGCAGACCTACAGGAAAGACAGGGTGGGAGGGAGCAGACCTACAGGAAAGACAGGGTGGGAGGGAGCAGACCTACAGGAAAGACAGGGTGGGAGGGAGCAGACCTACAGGAAAGACAGGGTGGGAGGGAGCAGACCTACAGGAAAGACAGGGTGGGAGGGAGCAGACCTACAGGAAAGACAGGGTGGGTGGGAGCAGACCTACAGGAAAGACAGGGTGGGGGGGCAGACCTACAGGAAAGACAGGGTGGGGGAGCAGACCTACAGGAAAGACAGGGTGGGAGGGAGCAGACCTACAGGAAAGACAGGGTGGGAGGGGGCAGACCTACAGGAAAGACAGGGTGGGAGGGAGCAGACCTACAGGAAAGACAGGGTGGGAGGGGGCAGACCTACAGGAAAGACAGGGTGGGAGGGAGCAGACCTACAGGAAAGACAGGGTGGGAGGGAGCAGACCTACAGGAAAGACAGGGTGGGTGGGGGCAGACCTACAGGAAAGACAGGGTGGGAGGGAGCAGACCTACAGGAAAGACAGGGTGGGAGGGAGCAGACCTACAGGAAAGACAGGGTGGGAGGGGCAGACCTACAGGAAAGAAAGGGTGGGAGGGAGCAGACCTACAGGAAAGACAGGGTGGGAGGGGGCAGACCTACAGGAAAGACAGGGTGGGAGGGAGCAGACCTACAGGAAAGACAGGGTGGGAGGGGGAGGGAGCAGACCTACAGGAAAGACAGGGTGGGAGGGAGCAGACCTACAGGAAAGACAGGAAAGACAGGGTGGGAGGGAGCAGACCTACAGGAAAGACAGGGTGGGAGGGGGCAGACCTACAGGAAAGACAGGGTGGGAGGGGCAGACCTACAGGAAAGACAGGGTGGGAGGGAGCAGACCTACAGGAAAGACAGGGTGGGAGGGGGCAGACCTACAGGAAAGACAGGGTGGGAGGGAGCAGACCTACAGGAAAGACAGGGTGGGAGGGAGCAGACCTACAGGAAAGACAGGGTGGGAGGGGCAGACCTACAGGAAAGACAGGGTGGGAGGGAGCAGACCTACAGGAAAGACAGGGTGGGAGGGAGCAGACCTACAGGAAAGACAGGGTGGGAGGGAGCAGACCTACAGGAAAGGGTGGGGGGGTGGGAGGGTGGGGGAGCAGACCTACAGGAAAGACAGGGTGGGAGGGAGCAGACCTACAGGAAAGACAGGGTGGGAGGGGCAGACCTACAGGAAAGACAGGAAGCAGACAGGAAAGGGTGGGAGGGAGCAGACCTACAGGAAAGACAGGGTGGGAGGGGCAGTGGGACAGGGTGGGAGGGAGCAGACCTACAGGAAAGACAGAGTGGGAGGGAGCAGACCTACAGGAAAGACAGGGTGGGAGGGAGCAGACGTACAGGAAAGACAGGGTGGGAGGGAGCAGACCTACAGGAAAGACAGGGTGGGAGGGAGCAGACCTACAGGAAAGACAGTGTGGGAGGGAGCAGACCTACAGGAAAGACAGGGTGGGAGGGAGCAGACCTACAGGAAAGACAGGGTGGGAGGGGGCAGACCTACAGGAAAGACAGGGTGGGAGGGAGCAGACCTACAGGAAAGACAGGGTGGGAGGGAACAGACCTACAGGAAAGACAGGGTGGGAGGGAGCAGACCTACAGGAAAGACAGGGTGGGAGGGAGCAGACCTACAGGAAAGACAGGGTGGGAGGGAGCAGACCTACAGGAAAGACAGGGTGGGAGGGAGCAGACCTACAGGAAAGAGAGGGTGGGTGGGGGCAGACCTACAGGAAAGACAGGGTGGGAGGGAGCAGACCTACAGGAAAGACAGGGTGGGAGGGAGCAGACCTACAGGAAAGACAGGGTGGGAGGGGGCAGACCTACAGGAAAGACAGGGTGGGAGGGAGCAGACCTACAGGAAAGACAGGGTGGGAGGGGGCAGACCTACAGGAAAGACAGGGTGGGAGGGAGCAGACCTACTGGAAAGACTGGGTGGGAGGGAGCAGACCTACAGGAAAGACAGGGTGGGAGGGAGCAGACCTACAGGAAAGACAGGGTGGGAGGGAGCAGACCTACAGGAAAGACAGGGTGGGAGGGGGCAGACCTACAGGAAAGAAAGGGTGGGAGGGAGCAGACCTACAGGAAAGACAGGGTGGGAGGGGGCAGACCTACAGGAAAGACAGGGTGGGAGGGAGCAGACCTACAGGAAAGACAGGGTGGGAGGGAGCAGACCTACAGGAAAGACAGAGTGGGAGGGAGCAGACCTACAGGAAAGACAGGGTGGGAGGGAGCAGACGTACAGGAAAGACAGGGTGGGAGGGAGCAGACCTACAGGAAAGACAGGGTGGGAGGGAGCAGACCTACAGGAAAGACAGTGTGGGAGGGAGCAGACCTACAGGAAAGACAGGGTGGGAGGGAGCAGACCTACAGGAAAGACAGGGTGGGAGGGGGCAGACCTACAGGAAAGACAGGGTGGGAGGGAGCAGACCTACAGGAAAGACAGGGTGGGAGGGAACAGACCTACAGGAAAGACAGGGTGGGAGGGAGCAGACCTACAGGAAAGACAGGGTGGGAGGGGGCAGACCTACAGGAAAGACAGGGTGGGAGGGAGCAGACCTACAGGAAAGACAGGGTGGGAGGGAGCAGACCTACAGGAAAGACAGGGTGGGAGGGAGCAGACCTACAGGAAAGACAGGATGGGTGGGAGCAGACCTACAGGAAAGACAGGGTGCGTGGGGGCAGACCTACAGGAAAGACAGGGTGGGAGGGAGCAGACCTACAGGAAAGACAGGGTGGGAGGGAGCAGACCTACAGGAAAGACAGGGTGGGAGGGGGCAGACCTACAGGAAAGACAGGGTGGGAGGGAGCAGACCTACAGGAAAGACAGGGTGGGAGGGGGCAGACCTACAGGAAAGACAGGGTGGGAGGGAGCAGACCTACAGGAAAGACAGGGTGGGAGGGAGCAGACCTACAGGAAAGACAGGGTGGGAGGGAGCAGACCTACAGGAAAGACAGGGTGGGAGGGGGCAGACCTACAGGAAAGACAGGGTGGGAGGGAGCAGACCTACAGGAAAGACAGGGTAGGAGGGGGCAGACCTACAGGAAAGACAGGGTGGGAGGGGGCAGACCTACAGGAAAGACAGGGTGGGAGGGAGCATACCTACAGGAAAGACAGGGTGGGAGGGAGCAGACCTACAGGAAAGACAGGGTGGGAGGGGGCAGACCTACAGGAAAGACAGGGTGGGAGGGAGCAGACCTACAGGAAAGACAGGGTGGGAGGGAGCAGACCTACAGGAAAGACAGGGTGGGAGGGGGCAGACCTACAGGAAAGACAGGGTGGGAGGGGCAGACCAACAGGAAAGACAGGGTGGGAGGGAGCAGACCTACAGGAAAGACAGGGTGGGAGGGAGCAGACCTACAGGAAAGACAGGGTGGGAGGGGGCAGACCTACAGGAAAGACAGGGTGCGAGGGGGTCAGTTAGCGATGGTCAGTTAGCCATGGTCAGTTGTTAGCTTAGCATTAGAATCTCCTAAGGATGGCTAATGAAGTGCTAATTGTCTGAGTGGCCGGAGGAGGCCTTACACAGTTAGGATTGTCTGGGTTTCGCCGTCCGAAAGTACTTAGTACCTCTGAACAGAGTCGCAGCACTGTGGGCGGATCTGTTTACACTAGGTAGATAAAACACAACAGTCTGGCAGATTAGGGCCTGGCCCAGACAGTGGAGAAGCTCACACCATCTGTATCAGCCAGGAGAGCCTCTCAAGGATACAACTGATCTCATGCTTCCTTTCTAAATTGAAGGATAGGCAGTGAGTGAGTAAGGACTGGGGAAGCTCAGGAAGCTGCTGGAGGTATGTCCTCAACATAGTTTTTGCATTGACTAGCTATTGGGGTCTTCTAAGTTTGAAAGGGGTAAATATTAAATGTGCTGTAGGTAATACACCCTTTGGATTTATGACCCTTTTAGAGATGTTCTACTTCAACACATGATTCACATAAACACAGCTGCTGTAACGATGTGTGCTGAGAGTCGGGAAGCAAGTTCAGGGAGTGAGTGTTTTATTCATAAATAAACACAAAACCAGAAACACGAACAACGCACAGTCTTAACACTGGAACAGAAACAACAACGCCTGGCGAAGGAACCAAAGGCAGAGACATATATAAGGAAGGTAATCAGGGAGATTATGGAGTCCAGGTGTGTCTGATGATGCACAGGTGCGCGTAATGATGGTGACAGGTGTCCGCCATAACGAGCAGACTGGTGACCTAAAAAGGAGCACACGTGACATCTGCAGAGAAGAAAGGGAGGAGTAGGGAAAAGAGAGAAGAGAGGGAGGAGTTGGGAGCAGAGAGAGGAGAGAAGAGAGGGAGGAGTAGGGACCAGAGAGAAGAGAGGGAGGAGTAGGGAGCAGAGAGAGGAGAGAAGAGGGGGAGGAGTAGGCAGCAGAGAGAGGAGAGAAGAGAGGGAGGAGTAGGCAGCAGAGAGAGGAGAGAAGAGAGGGAGGAGTAGGGTGCCAAGAGAGGAGAGAAGAGAGGGAGGAGTAGGGAGCAGAGAGAGGAGAGAAGAGAGGGAGGAGTAGGGAGTAGAGAGAGGAGAGAAGAGAGGGAGGAATTAGGGAGAAGAGAGAAGAGATAATAGAGAAGATAGGGAGGAGTAGGGAGTAGAGAGAGAGGAGAGAAGAGAGGGAGGAGTAGGGACCAGAGAGAAGAGAGGGAGGAGTAGGGAGCAGAGAGAGGAGAGAAGAGGGGGAGGAGTAGGCAGCAGAGAGAGGAGAGAAGAGAGGGAGGAGTAGGCAGCAGAGAGAGGAGAGAAGAGAGGGAGGAGTAGGGTGCCAAGAGAGGAGAGAAGAGAGGGAGGAGTAGGGAGCAGAGAGAGGAGAGAAGAGAGGGAGGAGTAGGGAGTAGAGAGAGGAGAGAAGAGAGGGAGGAATTAGGGAGAAGAGAGAAGAGATAATAGAGAAGATATGGAGGAGTAGGGAGTAGAGAGAGGAGAGAAGAGAGGGAGGAGTAGGGAGAAGAGAGAAGAGATAATAGAGGAGAAAGGGGGGAGTAGGGAGCAGAGAGGAGGGAGGGAGGAGTAGGGATCAGACTGAAGAGAGGGAGGAGTTGGGAGCAGAGAGAAGAGAGGGAGGAGTAGGGAGCAGAGAGAGGAGAGAAGAGAGGGAGGAGTAGGGACCAGAGAGAGGAGAGAAGAGAGGGAGGAGTAGGGAGCAGAGAGAGGAGATAAGAGAGGGAAGAGTGGGGACCAGATAGAAGAGAGGGAGCAGTAGGGAGCAGAGAGAGGAGAGAAGAGAGGGAGGAGTAGGGAGCAGAGAGAGGAGAGAAGAGAGGGGGAGTAGGGAGCAGAGAGAGGAGATAAGAGAGGGATGAGTAGAGAGCAGAGAGAATAGAGAATAGAGAAGAAAGGGAGGAGTAGGGAGCATAGAGGAGGGAGGGAGGAGTAAAGAGCAGATATAAGAGAGGGAGGAGTAGGGAGCAGAGAGAAGAGAGGGAGGAGTAGAGAGCAGAGAGAAGAGAGGGAGGAGTAGAGAGCAGAGAGAAGATAATAGAGAAGAAAGGGAGGAGTAGGGAGCAGAGAGAAGAGAGGGAGGAGTAGAGAGCAGAGAGAAGAGAGAATAGAGAAGAAAGGGAGGAGTAGGGAGCAGAGAGGAGGGAGGGAGGAGCAGGGATCAGAGATAAGAGAGGGAGGAGTAGGGAGCAGAGAGAGGAGAGAAGAGAGGGAGGAGTAGGGACCAGATAGAAGAGAGGGAGGAGTAGGGAGCAGAGAGAGGAGAGAAGAGAGGGAGGAGTAGGGAGCAGAGAGGAGGGAGGGAGGAGTAGGGAGCAGAGAGAAGAGAGGGAGGAGTAGGGAGCAGAGAGAGGAGAGAAGCGAGGGAGGAGTAGGGACCAGATAGAAGAGAGGGAGGAGTATGGAGCAGAGAGAGGAGAGAAGAGAGGGAGGAGTAGGGAGCAGAGAGAGGAGATAAGAGAGGGAGGAGTAGAGAGCAGAGAGAAGAGAGAATAGAGAAGAAAGGGAGGAGTAGGGAGCATAGAGGAGGGGGGAGGAGTAGAGAGCAGAGATAAGAGAGAATAGAGAAGAAAGGGAGGAGTAGGGAGCAGAGAGGAGGGAGGGGGGAGTAGGGATCAGAGATAAGAGAGGGAGGAGTAGGGAGCAGGGAGAAGAGAGAAAAGAGAAGAGAGGGAGGAGAATGGAGCAGAGAGGAGGGAGGGATGAGTAGGGAGCAGAGAGGAGAGAGGGAGGAGTGGATATATTGAAAGAAACCAGAACATACAAAGTGAGAGTGATAAATATAGAGGAAAGGCTATGGAACACGAAGGGTTAAGACAAATTGACAGATGGGTTAAATGAGGAGAGAAAAACAGAGAGGGTTAAAGGCCCAAATGAGGAGGAGTGTGAGTGGCCAGGGCTCTCCCAGTATTAACATCACGGTGTCTGCTTTCCTAAATCTCCTTATGAAATCTACTCCTGCCACGGTAATTACAATGAACATCTTCATATGGTACGTCTGCCTGGCTCTCAGATAAGGCAGGCCAGCGCGTGGCACAGACTCCTTGCTTTGGAAGGGAAAATCCTTTATCTTACCTCTATCTTATCTCAACCGGCTTCTGCCCAATTCCACCCTAATCTTCTGCGTAAACAATACAGATATTTCACCATCGCAGCAGAAAAAAATAGAAAGCGAGAGGGAGGGAGCAAAGAGACTGATAACATCACTCATTTACAAAGCTAGACACTCGCCTACTCTCAATTAATATATTCGGCTGAACATTACCTCACCCTCTAAACACTCCAAAACTTCAGTCAAAACCATACCGCACTACCTCACCATCTAAACACTCACCCACTACCTCACCCTCTAAACAATACTGCACAACCTCACCCCAAAAACACTCCCCCATTCCCTCAACCTCTGAACAATACCCCACTACCTCACCCTCTAAATAGTACCCCACTAACTCAACCTCTAAACATCCCACTATCTCACCCTTGCAAACATCAGAATACATCACCATCTAAAAAGTCCTCCGCTACCTCACCCTCTAAATACTCCACCACCTCACCCTTTAAATGCTCAATTACCCCACCATCTAAACACCCCAGTAACTATCCCTCTAAACACCCCACTACTTTACCCTCTAAAATCTCCTCCACTAATTCACCCTCTAAACACTCCTCCACTATCTCACCTTCTAAACACTCCTCCATTACCTCACCCTCTAAACACTCCTCCACTACCTCCACTACCTCACCCTCTAAACACTCACCCACTACCTCACCCTCTAAACACTCCTCCACTACCTCACCATATAATTACTACACTACCTCAACCTTGTAAACACTCCCCCACTACCTCACCCTCTAAACACTCCCCCACTACCTCACCCTCTAAACACTCCTCCACTACCTCACCCTCTAAACACTCACCCACTACCTCACCCTCTAAACACTCCTCCACTACCTCCACTACCTCACCCTCTAAACATTCACCCACTACCTCACCCTCTAAACACTCCTCCACTACCTCACCATATAATTACTACACTACCTCAACCTTGTAAACACTCCCCCACTACCTCACCCTCTAAACACTCCCCCACTACCTCACCCTCTAAACAATAGCACACTACCTCATCCACTAAACAATTCCCCACTACCTCACCCGCTAAACAATACCACACTACCTCACCCTCTAAATAATACCCCACCAACTCAACCTCTAAACACTCCTCCACTACCTCACTCTCTAAACACCCCACTACCTCACCCTCTAAACACCCCACTACCTCACCCTCTAAAAACTTCTCCAATACCTCACCCTCTAAACACCCCACTACCTCACCCTCTAAACACCCCACTACCTCACCCTCTAAACACCCCACTACCTCACCCTCTAAACAACCCACTACCTCACCCACTAAACACCCCACTACCTCACCCTCTAAATAATACCCCACCAACTCAACCTCTAAACACTCCTCCACTACCTCACCCTCTAAACACCCCACTACCTCACCCTCTAAAAACTTCTCCAATACCTCACCCTCTAAACACCCCACTACCTCCCCCTCTAAACACCCCACTACCTCAACCTCTAAAAACTTCTCCAATACCTCACCCTCTAAACACCCCACTACCTCACCCTCTAAAAACTTCTCCAATACCTCACCCTCTAAACACCCCACTACCTCACCCTCTAAACACCCCACTACCTCACCCTCTAAACACCCCACTACCTCACCCTCTAAATAATACCCCACTACCTCACCCTCTAAACACCCCACTATCTCACCCTTGCAAACACCAGAATACATCACCATCTAAAAACTCCTCCAATATCTCACACTCTAAACACCCCACTACCTCACACTCTAAACACCCCGCTACCTCACACTCTAAACACTCCCTCACTAGATCACCCTCTAAGCAATACCCCACTACATCAACCTCTAAACACTCCATCACTACCAAACCCTCTAAACAATAACCCACTACCTCAACCTCTAAACAATACCCCACTACCTCATCCGCTAAACACCCCGCTACCTCACCCGCTAAACACTCCGCCACTACCTCACCATCTAAACACTCCCTCACCTCATCACCCTCTAAACACTCCCTTACTAGATCACCCTCTAAACAATACCCCACTACCTCAACCTCTAAACAATACCCCAATACCTCATCCTCTAAACACTCCCCCACTACCTCACCCTCTAAACGCTCCCACACTACCACACCCTCTAAACAATACACCACTACCTAGACCTCTAAACAATACCCCTCTAACTCACAATCTAAACACCCCAAAACCTCACCTCTAAACAATACCACACTACCTCACTCTCTAAACAATACCCCACTACCTCCACCTCTAAACAACTCCTCCCCTACCTCACCCTCTAAAAACTTCTCCAATACCTCACCGTCGCCAACACCAGACTACCTCACGTCTGAAAACTCCTCCAATAACTCACCCTCTAAACACTCCCACTCTACCTCACCCCTTAAACACTCCCCTACTTCCTCGCCGTCTAAACACTCCTCCACTACCTCACCCTCTAAACAATACCACACAACCTCACCCTCTAAACACTCCCACGCTATCTCACCCTCTAAGCAATACCCCACTACCTCAAACTCTAAACACTCCTCCGCTACCTCACCCTCTAAATACTCCTCCACTACCTCACCATATAATTACTACACTACCTCAACCTTCTAAACACTCCCCCACTACCTCACCCTCTAAACACTCCTCCACTACTTCACCCTCTAAACAATACCCCACTATCTTACCCTCCAAACAATACCCCACGACCTCAAACTATATACACTCCCCCACTACCTCACCCTCTAAAGAATAGCACACTACCTCACCCTCCAAACAATGCCCCACTACCTCACCCTCTAAACAATACCCCACTACCTCAAAATCTAAACAATCCTCTACCTCAACCTTTAAATACTACACTACCTCAACATCTAAACATTCCTCCACTACCTCAACCTCTAAACACTCCCCCACTACCTCACCCTCTAAACAATACCCCATTACCTCACCGTCTAAACATACCTCCACTACCTCACCCTCTAAACATTCCTACACTTCCTCACCCTCTAAACAGTCCTCCACTTCCTAACCCTCTAAACAGTCCTCAACTAACTCATTTCCAATTGAGCCGACATATGCAGCGTTTAGGCCGACGTCCCGGAGGTTTTCTCCAAGACCCGCGCCACCTGTCTCCCTCCTCAATGCCCCTGGGACTGTACCATCAACCTGCTGTGCCTCTGCCCAGCCGAGACAACCCTTCGTTGGTGGCTGAAACCAAGTCTATGGAGGAGTACATCCAAGAGGCTCTCAAAGGGTTTCAAGTTTCTTCCTCGTGGCAAAGACGGAGGGGGTCTTCATCCGTGTATTGACTACAGAGGTCTCAATGCCATCACCACCAAGTAGCACTACCCCTCCCGTTTGTGCTGGCCACCATCGAACAGCTCCGTGGGGCCCGTTTTGTTACAAAGCTGGACCTGCGGAGTGTCTACAATTTGATCTGCATCCAGGAGGGTGATGAATGGAAGACAGCCTTCAGCATGATTTCTGGGCACTATGAGTACTTGGTGATGCCTTTTGGATTAGCCAATGCTCGGTCGGTATACCAGGCATTCGTGAACAAGGTGTTCGGGGACATGCTTGGGCATCAGGGGGTCGTGTATATCGACGACATCCTGATCTACTCATCCACCTTGGAGGAGCACATCACCCACATCCGGGAAGTTCTGTGACGCCTCCTGTAGAAACATTTGTGCCGAGATGTGCCAGTTACATCAGGCCACCCTCTCCTTCTTGGGATATCGGATCAGCCACAGGGAGTGGTTATGGAGGAGCTCCATGGTGTTGGTGTGGAGCTCTGCAGACGATGATGCCTTCTGTCTATTGAAGGGACATTTCACATCTGCCCTATTGCTGAAAGCCCCAGGTCTTATGCTGCCCGTCATGGTGGAGGCTGCCCGTCGTGGTAGAGGTGGATGCCTCAGAAGTGGGCATGGGGGCCATCCTGTCACAACGTCAAGGAATTGCACAAAAATGTTACCAATGTACATACTACTCTAAATATCTTTGTCCTGCAGAAAGTAACTATGACATTGGTGACCGGGACCTCCTGGTGGTGAAGTTGGCATTAGAGGAGTGGAGACACTGGCTGAAGGGCACCACGGACCCGTTTCTCATCCTCACTGACCATCGGAACCTGGAATGCACACAGAGGTGGCTGAACCTGCGCCAAGCAAGGTTTGCCCTTTCCTTTACTAGATTCAACTTCACCCAGTCATACCGCCCAGGGTCAAAGAACATCAAAGCCGATTCCCTGTCCCATCTCCATGATTCGGGAGAGGTTCTTGCCCTGAGTGCGCCCATCACACAGCCCTCCCGAATCATTGCCCCTGTGCTTTGGGACATAGACGTAGACATGGGCCAGGCTCTGGAGAAACTGCGCCTGCTACCTGTCCTCCGGAGTGCACCTACACTCCCACTGAGGTACGGGATTGGCTATTGACCTGGGCGCACACATCCCTCGCTACTAGATGCTAAAGAATCACCCGCACCGCTCAATCCATCTCCGTTATGTGGTCCACCTTGGCGCAGGACGTAGCCTGCTAAGTCAACTCCTGCTCCATATGTGCCCAAACCAAATCTCCCCCGCACACTCCAGCAGGGAAACTCCTGCCCCTCTCTGTGCCTCAGTGGCCTTGTTATAATCTCTCCATAGATTTTGTTACTGAACTTCCCCTGTCTGATTGTTTCACCACTGTTATAGTTGTTGTGGAAAGATTCTCAAAATCCTGCCATTTCATCCATCTCCTTTTTCACCCTACTGCTCCTCCGGTTGCTGAGGCACTGTTCCAGCAGGTCTTCTGGCACTATGGCCTACCGGAATACATTGTCTCTGATCATGGTCTCCAATTCACATCGTGGGTATGGAGAGCCCACTCGCCCCTGTAGTGGACGCGTGGTTCCGGCGAGCAGAGGAGGTTTGGAACGCTGCCCACGTGAAGCTTCGATGCACCGTCCACCACCAAATGGAGCAGGCAGACCGTCACCGCAGCCAGGCTCCTGTGTTCCATCCTGGTGTCATGACGTTGTCCTCTTTGGGTATAGCAAGCCCCATCCCCCTCTCCCTGCCTCCCCCTTTCCTCCTTCAACTAGGTTGCTGTGGTCAGAGAGACGTCGTAAATTCCTGAGGATCTCCTCATGGACACACAGTATAGAGAGAGTACATTTTCATAAAGGACAAAGGAAATCCTTCCACCTCACAAAACTTGAGGTACGAACAAATTTCATGTTCCGGAGAAAGTATAAAAGATCGGTGAAGAATCCAGCTACGAACTGGTCAGTTTGTCACAACTTGGGGGAGCTCATGGGAGACGGTGTGGCCACATTACCATAACGCTATTTATATAATAGCCTCAGATATGAGGTTTACATCTAATTGTTGTATAAGATGAATGCGTGAGTATGATACTGTTTGTATAATTGTGTAATATGATTTTGGACTGTTTAATGAAGAAAAATACAATTCCCATTTGATTTGAACTAAATCAGAGGACCACCCCTGAGCCCAGTTAGGGTCAGGCCTCCTGGGATAGCCCTTTTTCTGCCCTTTTGAATAAAACCCCCACTCAGGTTTTCGATCAGCAGACCGAGCTTACCTCAATTACGAGATGGCTAAAGGTTGCAGACCATGTTTTTCTCCATTAGGGGAGACAAAGGTTGTAGACGGTTGCTGAATCTTTTAACCATAGCACGTGGTTAAACTCTTAGACTATCGATACCGACAGAATAAGAACAAGTCTTTGATATTAATTACTAATCTGCAGCTACAAATTCGGTATCATTGAACGCGAAGAACGATGACCGCCGAAACATCCATTCTATAACGAATGTCACACTGAACTATCCCCTATAACCACGATGGAGAGAGAGAGGGAGAGAGACGGACAATTCTACAAAATAAACTAACTTTTCAGCCTCCCGGGTGGCGCAGTGGTTAAGGGTGCTGTACTGCCAGCTGTGCCATCAGAGACTCTGGGTTTGCGCCCAGGCTCTGTCGTAACCAGCCACGACCAGGTGGTCGTGGGGCGACGCACAATTGGCCTAGCGTCATCTGGGTTAGGGAGGGCTTGGCCGGTAGGGATGTCCTTGTCTCATCGCGCACCAGCGACTCCTGTCGCGGGCCAGGCGCAGTGCGTGTTAACCAAGCTTGCCAGGTGCACGGTGTTTCCTCTGACACATTGGTGCGGCTGGCTTCCGTTTGGATGTGCGATGTGTTAAGAAGCAGTGCGGCCTGGTTCATGTGCAAAGGATTAGCATTTCAATTGTTATAATTATCACTCTGTAGTGACTTCTTAGTCGACTCCAACAAGCCGCGATGCCGGTTTAGCCCACTAGGGCACATTCTCCTATCATTTCATGCAACCACATTTACCTTATTTGTTTGTTTATGCATTTCTATGACTTACTTAGTTAGTAATAAATAAATGATTTAAGACAATTGATGTATGGATGACTCATAGTGAAGACTGGGTTCGTGCAGATAGTCAACAATTTACGACGTTTGGAATGAGACTAACGTGAAGTAAAGTAATTCGAAGACTAATTGATCAGATATAATATCTGAAACGTTATTTTAGGAAATGATAACTTTGTAATCTGAATATTTCCCCTTGGTGCCCTGACTTCCTAGTAATTACGGTTACATGATTAATCAGTCTAATCGCGTAATAACTAATTACAGAGAATCTTTGATAAAAACTGTCAGTCTTCAGTTAATGATAGTAAAGACACAACACTGGTGATCGCGTCTGCCTCTCCACCAGGAACCTCCTGCTCCGCCTGCCCTTCCGGAAGTTGAGACCCTGGTTTGTGGGACCATTCAAAGTCCTCCGGAGGGTCAATGAGGTAACATAACGATTATAGCTTCTCACTAACTACCGGATCTCAACCTCTTTTCATGTTTTCTTCCTCATGCCAGTGGTTCCTGGTCCCCAGGGTGATGCTGTCCCCCTCGACAGCCCTCCACCTCTGCTGGCCATCGAGGGAAGCCCCACCTATGCTGTCAGATCCCTCCTGGACTCCTGATGTTGAGGGGGTTGGCTGCAGTACCTGGTGGACTGTGAGGGGTACAGTCCAGAGGAGTGGTATTGGGTTTCAGTGGACAACATTCTAGATCCCAACATCATCCAAGATTTCCACCTTCGCCAACCGGACCAGACAAATCTTTCCTTGGATACTTTAGCTTTCGATAGAGTGGTAGTCTGTAGCCAGTCTATTTTAACAGTGAATATGACATTTATACAGTTACAGTATGTAAGAATCTGGCCAAAGAAACACTAACTCACATTCTATAAAGATTTAGTTTGTCTTCTATCCATTTATCTCCTCTCTCTCTCTCTTTCTCCTCCCTCCGTTTGTGTTTTGCCCTCTCTCAGAGGTGAAGAGCCTCATCATTCGGCCCATCGATGGGGCTGGATAACCCTTAGGGTTCTGGAAAATGTACTTGATTTCATCAGTCCCACTCACACCTCCTTTGTCCAGGTGACAGAGGGAAGGAATGGATCACACATGTCAATGCAGTACATTACCAATGTCAACACGTTAGTCAATGACAATGTCAATACTCTTCCTTACATCAATGATGGTCTGCTACCTTTAAGATGGTAGTAACCAAAAAAGTGTTAAACAAATCAAAAATATATATTTTTGATGTGAGATTTTTAAAAGTAGCCAACTTTTGCCTTGATGACAGCTTTTCACATTCTTGGCATTCTCACAGTCAGATTTATGAGGTAGTCACCCTGAATGCATTTAAATTATTAACAGGTGTGCCTTGTTAAAAGTTCATTTCTCCAATGTCTTTCCTTCTTAATGCGTGAGAGCCTATCAGTTGAGTGGTGACAAGGCAAGGTTGGTATACAGAAGATAACCCAATTTGGTAAAAGACAAATCCATATTATGGCAAGAAAAGCTCAAATAAGCAAAGAGAAACGACAGTCAATAATTACTTTAAGACATGAAGGTCAGTCAATCCAGATTTTTTTTCAAGTGCAGTCACAAAAACCATCCACTGCTATGATGAAACTGGCTCAGGTAAGGAAGACCCAGAGTTACCTCTGCTGCAGAGGATAAGTTCATTAGAGTTACCAGCCTCAGAAATTGCAGCCCAAATAAATGCTTCACAGAGTTCAAGTAACAGACACATCTCAACATAAACTGTTCAGAGGAGACTGCATGAATCAGGCCTTCATTGTTGAACAGCAGCGAAGAAACCACGAATGAAGTAGACCAATAAAAATAAGAGAAAAATCTTGGGCCAAGAAAATCGAGCAATGGACATTAGAGCAAAAACATATTTCCTTTGGTCTGATGAGTCCAAATTTGAGGTTTTTGGTTACAATCGCCATGTCTTTGTGAGATGCAAAGTAGGTGAACGGATGATGTCTGCATGTGTGCTTGCCACATGAAGCATGGAGGAGGTGTGTTGGTGTGGGGGTGCTTTGCTGATGACACTGTCCGTGATTTATTTAAATTTCAAGGCACAATTAACTAGCATGGCTCCCACATCTTTCTGCAGCAATATGCCATCCCATCTGGTTTGCACTTAGTGGGATTATCATTTGATTTTCAACAGGACAATGACCCAAAACTCACTTCCAGGCTGTGTAAGGACTATTTGACCAAGAAGGAGAGTGATGGAGTGCTGCATCAGATGACATGGCCTCCACAATCATCCGACCTCAACCCAAATGAGATGGTTTGGCATGAGTTGGACTACAGAGTGAAGAAAAATCAGCCAACAAATGCTCAGCATATGTGGGAACTCATTCAAGACTGTTGGAAACTCATTCCAGGTGAAGCTCTTTGAGAGAATGGCAAGAGTCTGCAAAGCTGTCGTCAAGGAAATGGGTGGCTACATTGAAGAATCTAAAATTTAAAATATATTTTGATTTGTTTAATAAACAAATTAGGCAGTCTTGATGCAAAATGTTGAACAGAAATGCAATAGTTTTTTGTATCAGTCTAAAACGTTGCACATACACTGCTGTCATCTAGTGGTCAAAATCTTAAATGCACCTGGGCTGGAATAAATCATTATGGCCTTTCTCTTGTGTTTCTGGGTTTGGGTATGTCATTTTAGGCTAAAACCATTTTTTAAAGGGGCAGAATATTTTTTGATTACATACTAGATACTACATATTTTAAACCATATATTCCATCTTGCATATTTTTTTGATGTTTTATGTAACCTTTATTGAACTAGGCAAGTCAGTTAAGAACACATTCTTATTTACAATGAAGGCCTACCAAAAGGCAAAAGGCCTCCTGTGGGGATGGAGGCTGTGACTTAAAAAAAAAATGTTTTAATACAAATATAGAGCCTATATAGAATATAGAACAGAGCCTATGCCGCTCTGTCATTGCTCATCCTATATTTACAGTATATGTAAATATTCTAATTTCATTCCTTTACTTAGATTTGTGTGCATTAGGTATTTTTTGTGGAATTGTTAGATTAAATGTTAGATATTGCTGCACTGTCAGAACTAGAAGCACAAGCATTTCGCTATACTCACAATAACATCTGCTAACCATGTGTATGTGACCAATAAAATGTGATTTGATTTACATGATTCCATATGTGCAAATTCATACTTTTGATGTCTTCACTATTATTCTACAATGTAGAAAATCGTAAAATAAAGAACAAGCCTTGAATGAGCAGGTGCGTCCAAACTTTTGACTGGTACTGTATGTGGGTAAGATAGTCTAGCTAGCTACATTTTAAGATATTACACATTTCTAATTTCGCCATTTATTTTCATTTCAAGTTATAGCGTATTATAAACTACTAACGTTATCTGGCTGGCTCGCTTGCTAAAGTTACGTGTATGATCTGTGTCGTAATATTATTCATATCTCAGAGCCATTTGCATTGCTAGTTATAGCCTTATGTTAGCTAGCTAGTTAACATTGAACTTGGTTGGTTAGCTACCTGCACAGATTTATGCAGGGTATGAGTTGGGATTAATATTATGAGTTGGGATTATGGTTGATCGTTTAGCTAGCTAGCTACATGTCTAAACAAAAGACTCCACTATACAAGTAACCGTTTCAGTAGAATGTTCATGATGTCACTGCGACAACTGTCGATAGACGTAGCTGGTAAATTCAATCGCTATCTACTCCGATTTCAGAGCACTCTCAACTGAGTGTGCCAGAGGCAGAATAACTGACGAATGCTCAACACCTGTGTCAGTAAACTTTGGCAAAAATGCGTAATTAAATTGTTGTCAGCAGCTCAGGTGCAGTCACCAACGCTCTAGATAATATAAAAACAGTCTAACCAGCTCTTCTAGGGTGAGCAAAATGGTTATTGAGCTGTTCTCTCATTTGTGTCTGGAAGTAGCTAGCTAGCCAATGTCAAATCAAATCAAATCAAATGTTATTTGTCTCATACACATGGATAGCAGATGTTAATACGAGTGTAGCGAAATGATTGTGCTTCTAGTTCCGACAATGCAGTAATAACCAACGAGTAATCTAACCTAACAATTTCACAACAACTACCTTTACACAAGTGTAAAGGGATGAAGAATATGTACATAAAGATATATGAATGAGTGATGGTACAGAACGGCATAGGCAAAATGCAGTAGATGGTATCGAGTACAGTATATAAATATGAGATGAGTAATGTAGGGTATGTAAATATATAAAAGTGGCATTGTTTAAAGTGGCTAGTGATACATGTATTACATAAAGATGGCAAGATGCAGTAGATGGTATAGAGTACAGTATATACATGTGAGATGAGTAGCCAGTTAGCCAGTTAGCTTGTGTGCTTGACTGCTGTCATCAGGTCAGAACGCTCAGATCAACCCTGCTCCTCGGCCAGAACATCAAGTGTGTCCTCTGAATTTATAAACGGACAATCTGACAACGTTTTGAGTTTACACATGCCCAGAAGGCACTCTGAGCACACTCTGGCCCTCCAGATTAAATTTATAAACACACCCGAAGTATTAACCAGACTATAGTCTTGAAATCTTTGGTTGTTTAGTACATGGCCTCACATGCGACTCCTTCAGGAGATGGGTGGGGCTAAGGCTTAAGAGGGTGTGAACAAGGCTGAATGTGTCTAGACAAAGAAGGGCTCTCCAGTATGTGTGCCGAAACAATCAAGGGCCATTTTCTCAAAAGTGTGGTGACAAGTTTATCAACTTTCAAAGAAGAATTACTTCATTTTGTTACAGAAGACCGAATCGAGCTGGTTGGTCATATTTGACAGGCACTTGATAATGCTTAGAATTTCACGGCAGCATCCCCTTTGTGTGGCCATAATGCACCCTAAAAAAATCATGCCTTTTGCTGCCAGTAGCCGTTGTTTCCTTGTGCTAAATATAATAATTATAATTCCATTTTCCTTGAGTGCTGCGTGCTCCGAAGCACCTCTCACTCATATGGCTCTTTCTCACAGGTTACAAGTGAAGACAGTGTCCTTATTCAATTCCGAGGTGCATATTGAAGATATTGGAAGAACTGTCCACATTTACATTGCATCAGCCAATGAGATGAGTAGGCCTAACTAAAAGAAAAAGCACTTGCCAATGTCAATCTACTATCCCCCATAGTACAAAATTTAGCCTAATATTTTTGGTGCAAGAAATAAATATTCCAAACATAGTCTGGAACAGTTGTGGGATACGATAGATGACAAATTAATACAACCACTAGCATCAAAATCTTTCTCAAGCAATGAGGCTGACGCAACAGATCAGAACATTTAGCTTAAAATGTTGCTAAATGATAAGACTATTTCTTCACATTATCAGCTCACCGATAAGCCCGAATGTTCCATTAGCTGTAAACACCATTATCAAAAGTGACCACAAATGTGATTTTGCATTTACTGCTTTAATTATAAATTGGCATTTTTATGGTGAAAAAGATATTCGCCATACTTGAAACTCATGTGCTGTGTATGTATGCCAGTTAGGCTCTAATGTGCTTCATTTTATTTGGCCACTTTATTTGGCCACTTTAGTGGTGATTACAAACCTTACTAAAACATATAGGCCTATGGGCGAGGCTACATGAGGCATGGGATTATGATTTTTTCTTGTTTTATGCTGGGCATCATTCACAAGTCATAATATATCATTCACAAGTGATGGGCTAATATTCTCACCCATCAGACTATTCTTGATTTAATCTTGTCTTTGCATATACAAAATAATACATGTGTGAAATTTGTTTGGATTTAGAATGCACCGCTATAATGCACCTGTCTCAAAACAGGGGCAGGGGAAAAATACATGTCATCTATGCACTTAAATAGCGAATGGAGGACGCTTTTCCCATGGTTCATGTTCATGCCAGCCAGGTAAGCTATACTCATTTTGTAAAGAGAAGCAATGTGATTAATATTAGGAAAGTTGATACATAAATATAGTAGGTCTAGCCTATAGAAAGCTGATGGGATGCTCCTCTTTTTAATAGAGGCCACCACTCTGTTTTCTCACACAATTGCATAGCCTATATAAATGTTATGCAACATTTGCTCATGGGCTCTCATTAAGTGTTTGATTAGACTTTCGATTACATTTGCATTGATGTCAGAGTGATTAGAGGGACAATAGAGTTCTGATTAACAGAAGTTAGCAGTTTGGTAGGCTACTAATGACCATCAGCAGCATCAGAGCTTGGAGAAGCCTAATTACTGTGACTAAACGGTCAGGCGGAATTTGACTGCCTTCATGACCCGTGACCGCCGGTGTAATACGGTCACTCTAACAGCCCTAATCATCGCTTCTAGAGCTGTTTGCAGGAGAGGGATTGTTTTGACCAATCTACTCCAAAACAAGATTAAGGGGACAGTATCATGTTTGATTGTTGGCTACAATAACCACAGCTGTGAAACAAGTCAGTTGGGCGTGGGATCACAGCCGGGACATACATGGGGTAATCGCTCCTCTTACAAACTGCAGGACATATGTGGAAACCAGGGCAAGGAGTAATCTCTCCTCATACAAACCGCAGGACATACGTGGAAACCAGGGCAGGGAGTAATCTCTCCTCATACAAACCGCAGGACATATGTGGAAACCAGGGCAGGGAGTAATCTCTCTTCTTACAAACCGCAGGAGACATTAAACCCATTTTGAGCGACTGTGATAAAAAAGGTAGGCCACGACTGTAGGTAGCTAGTGTGGAAGGGAGCTCAGAGAGAATGGCCAGGGACCACATCATATATGTGCAGGACAAAACTGTTTTTTTTTGTGTGTGTGTGTGTGTGTGTGTGTGTGTGTGTGTGTGTGTGTGTGTGTGTGTGTGTGTGTGTGTGTGTGTGTGTGTGTGTGTGTGTGCGTGTGTGTGCGTGCGTGCGTGCGTGCGTGCGTGCGTGCGTGCGTGCGTGCGTGCGTGCGTGCGTGCGTGCGTGCGTGCGTGCGTGCGTGCGTGCGTGCGTGCGTGCGTGCGTGTGTGTGTATTTGTGTATTTGTGTCTGTCTATTTTCAAGTGACCAGGTGTTACAAGAAATCCTATGTGTGTATGTATGTGTCTTAAACCTAGCTGCACTCAGAAGTGAATTGAATCAGTGAGGCCAGGTGACTTGAGGTGAGACTGAGCTGAGCACGATAACACATGAATGTAGGAATGAAGGTCGTTAGCTACACACCATAGAAAAAAAAACACATCATTAGGTACATAGTTAAAGAATTGGACAGACACACCTTATTCTACAGCTATAGCATTTACTCAGACAAAAGTAATCCTGTAGAGTGTTCTAGATTGATCTGTCAGCTCCCTGGACAAAGGACCTCAGAGAGTGAGCAATTTGTGCTCGGCTCTGTGTCCTGAATGAGTCAGGATGCCATGTCTATCTTCAGACTTGACTCAGCGATCACTTAAGCAAGCAGTAATTGGAATGGAGACAACCTGTACACCACTGTCGGAGAGAGAGGGATTGTACTATCACTTTAAGGATGAAAGTTAATCACGTTTTAAACAGGATCAGAAACAATTCATCTAATGGGAGGTTCTAATCTAAGAGGACTGAGAGAGCTCTCTGACCCTCTGACCCTATGACTGATAGATTGCAATCATTATGTGTTGAATGTGTATCCCTATTGGTGTGTGCGTGTGTGCGTGTGCGCATGTGTGTGTGTGTGTGTGTGACTGTCTCCTCACATATCTTTCGGGCCATAGTGCAGTGGTCTGATGTGGACTGGGCGGTTGGTTGACCCGGTTAGGGGAGCAAAGAGCAGTGAGCGGCCCAGAGAGGTGAGTGTGTCTGGGGCTGTTTGTCCTGGCTGTCCCCCTGTCAGAACTGGAGGCTGGGCCCTGATGTGACGGCTGGAGAGGCAGATGAGACAGGATGAGAGATGATCCCTGAACGGAGCGAAAAACAACTCCAGTTAGATGGCCCACCACCAACATGATGATAATCTGTAAACGAGACATCACCCCACTTCTCCCACCTCCTCCTCCTGCCTGTCCCGCCTGATCATCCTCACAGAGTGGTGAGCTCAGTAGTCTGGGAGAAACACACAATGAAACATCATCTTTTCCAAACTAACATGCTAACAAACAAGCAGCCAACCAGGCCTCCGTCAATTCTGAGGACTCAGTGGCTTGGCTCTGGATAGCTGAACTAGATGACCACTGGTGTACAAACAGGCACAATCTAGCCTTTATTTAAGTGGGGTGTCCAATTGTAGGCGGGGAGTCCAATTGAGACCAATGTGTCTTTTTCAAAGGAGATCTGCATGACAAACTATTACCAATCAAGAAAGCATAGGAGCATAGGAAATACACAAAGAAAAATGTAACATTATATTTTCAAGAGACACATTTTTTATTATCTGAGTGACCTCTCATTGACCACAACCATGCCCTCTCATGTAGTTCGACTTCGTTGCCAGGGCCAGGAGTTTTCCTGAACATGTGATCAGATCAGGAACAACTCTACAACTGTACATTCATAGAATGCATTGAAACCAGGAAAATACCTAATACTCAGTCAAAAGTAACTTGTTTCACACTAACCCACTCTCTCTCGCTCTCTAACTCTCTCACACTCTCTAGCACCAAGAGCTGCAGTCAATGAACAATTATGTTTCCCCATTCCCATTTAATGGTTTTATTAGAGGTGGGAAGAATGAATGATTAAGGACTTGTCCCCGTCCTTTTAGAGTGGTAATAATCCATGGCAGCTAGTGCAGCAGAGCTAGATGACATAGAGATGGGCCTGCTGCCTTTGTCTGGGAGGGAGAACATGATTATTAGTCAATTATATACATCATTGGAAAGAGAATGTGAAGAGGAGAAGACAGTGAAAGCAGCCAGCCAGCCAGCCAGCCAGTCAGTTGGCCACTGACTGTCATTAAATTCATGGTATTACACGTGTGCAGCATCTCATCCAGGAAGAGAGAGGAGAAGATCTGCATTGATACCTTTATCTCTCTCTACACCACCACCCCTCCCCTCCACTTTCAGAGTAAAATTATAATCACTTTAATATCTTAGCATCTCAGTGAGTGTGACAGCCTCTCTTTGTGCCATTCTCCTCTTTCTCTCTCTCCCCTTTCCTTCCTTCCTTCCTTCCTTCCTTCCTTCCTTCCTTCCTTCCTTCCTTCCTTCCTTCCTTCCTTCCTTCCTTCCTTCCTTCCTTCCTTCCTTACTTCTCTCCCTCCTTTCCTCCTTCCCTCCCTCCTTCTGTCTCTTCCCCTTCCTCCGTCCCCCTTACACCTGCTCTTCTCGTCTCGCTTGCTTAGTGTTCCCATCGGCTGATTTTTTTTTTATCATGTGACGGGAACGAGAGATGAAGAAAAACAAAATCAAATCAAACTCAAAGGTGGAGGTATCAGGGCATGCTCTGTTATGCTTGGCTAGAGCAGATCTGTCTCTCTGTGAGTTTAACCAAGCCACATTACTGTGGAGAGGCACACCCCCACACTCCCTCTGTCCCCCTCCACCTTGTTTGCGTGAGGTGTCAGGATGAGGTGCTATCTTCTTCACAGAGGGTAAGACTGATACGGAGGTAAAGCTGGGGTTGGGTGAGGTGGGCGGGCGGGCGGGCGGGCGGGCGGGCGTGAGGGAGGGAGGAGGAAAGTTGGGTTAGAGCACACAGGCCAAACTCAGTTACGTCACAGCTTTGGGTTACGTTCTAAGACCGATAACGGCACCTTCAATCTATCAGCAGACTCCTGTTTGTGACGGTACAGTAGGTGGATTGTTGGATGAACTACCTGGATACTGATCAGCTCTACAACCATAGCGAACACACCATCGTATACCTGAATGTCACATGTATAGGTTTTATGTATGTGTGCATCTAAGCTGAATGTGAAATGTGAATTGTATAGCCTACCTGTCTGTGTGCCAACTGAATTATGGAGCATGTTACTCAAGGTCAAGACACTGGAAGTTAGTGTGATATACATACACTGTGTTGCACTATATATACGCTATGATACACTATAATACACTAAATATACATACTATTATACACTATGATACACTATATATACTTTTTTATACACAATATTTACACTATGATACACTATATACACTTTGATTCACTATATATCAACCATGATACACTATGATACCCTATATATACACCATATACACTATGATACACTATATATCTACTATGATGAACTATGATACACTATTTAAACTACGATATGCTATGATAAATGATATATCCACTATGATACGCTATGATACACTATATATACACACTATGATACACTATATATACACTGTGATACAGTATATATAGATTATGATAGACTATATATACACTATGATACACTATATATATATATGCTATGATACACTATATATCCACTATGATACACTATAATACACTATTTATACACTATGATAGACTATAATACACTATGATACACTACACATACATTATGATACACTATAATACACTTTGATACACTATATATGCACACTATGATACACTATGATTCACTATATATACACTATGATAGACTATGATTCACTATGATGCACTATATATACCTTATGATACACTATGATTCACTACGACACACTATATATACACTATATATACACTATGCCACACTGTATATACACTATGATACACTATATGTACACTATGATACACTATAATACACTATGACACCATATATGTTCACTATGACAGGCTATGATAAACTATGATACACTAAGATACACTACGATACATTATATATACACTATGATAGACTATGATACACTGGGAGTTTTATTGTATGTGTATGTGATTGATTGATTGATCAGTGCTACTACGTCATTTCCGGTCACAACTTGCAGGCTTGTTTTCGAGTTGCTGTGCGTTTTGTTGCCAACCTATTTTGCTACCTGACAACTTTACGGTTTTCACTTTTTAATTACCGTTCATATATTTATTTATTTTTTCCTCAACTTTTTCACTCCGGACGCTTTATCTGGACACGATTCGCCAGGACCTCCAACAGCCGAAGCTAAGTAGTAACATTAACATGATGCCTTCTAATTGCAGCCGCTGTGCTCGCCTTACGGTGAGGATAGCTGTGCTGCAAGCCCAGCTTCAGACGCAATCGTTAGGCAAGGGTAATTTCAGTGTAGGAAAGGATGAAACAGCGTCTGTGCCACCAGTAAGTACAGATAGTAGTATAAATCCCCTGGCATAGTCCCCGCAGCCGGACAATTTTCTCACGGTTTCTGGAAGGAAATGCTGTAGGAACGCTCAACCGGTGTCGCTCATTCAGCCGACAGAAACTTTCAACCGGTTTTCCCCATTAAGCAGCGGGTCGGTGTCAGAGGCCGAGTCTTCTCTGGTCTCTACTCCTCCCGTTACGGGGTCTGAGACGCCGAAGCTTCCCACCATTAGCTCTGACAAATTGAAAACTCTAGTCATTGGCGACTCCATTACCCGCAGTATTAGACTTAAAGCGAATCATCCAGCGATCATACACTGTTTACCCGGGGCAGGGCTACCGACGTTAAGGCTAATCTGAAGATGGTGCTGGCTAAAGCTAAAACTGGCGAGTGTAGAGAGTATAGAGATATTGTTATCCACGTCGGCACCAACGATGTTAGGATGAAACAGTCAGAGATCACCAAGCGCAACATAGCTTCTGCGTGCATATCAGCTAGAAAGATGTGTCGGCATCGAGTAATTGTCTCTGGCCCCCTCCCAGTTAGGGGAGTGATGAGCTCTACAGCAGAGTCTCACAACTCAATCGCTGGTTGAAAACTGTTTTCTGCCCCTCCCAAAAGATAGAATTTGTAGATAATTGGCCCTCTTTCTGGGACTCACCCACAAACAGGACCAAGCCTGACCTGCTGAGGAGTGACGGACTCCATCCTAGCTGGAGGGGTGCTCTCATCTTATCTACCAACATAGACAGGGCTCTAACTCCTCTAGCTCCACAATGAAATAGGGTGCAGGCCAGGCAGCAGGCTATTAGCCAGCCTGCCAGCATAGTGGAGTCTGCCACTAGCATAGTCAGTGTAGTCAGCTCAGCTATCACCATTGAGACCGTGTCTGTGCCTCGACCTAGGTTGGGCAAAACTAAACATGGCGGTGTTCGCCTTAGCAATCTCACTAGGATAAAGACCACCTCCATTCCTGTCATTACTGAAAGAGATCATGATACCTCACTTCTCAAAATAGGGCTACTTAATGTTAGATCCCTTACTTCAAAGGCAATTATAGTCAATGAACTAATCACTGATCATAATCTTGATGTGATTGGCCTGACTGAAACATGGCTTAAGCCTGATGAATTTACTGTGTTAAATGAGGCCTCACCTCCTGGCTACACTAGTGACCATATCCCCGTGCATCCCGCAAAGGCGGAGGTGTTGCTAACATTTACGATAGCAAATTTCAATTTACAAAAAAAAAATGACGTTTTCGTCTTTTGAGCTTCTAGTCATGAAATCTATGCAGCCTACTCAATCACTTTTATAGCTACTGTTTACAGGCCTCCTGGGCCATATACAGCGTTTCTCACTGAGTTCCCTGAATTCCTATCGGACCTTGTAGTCATTGCAGATAATATTCTAATCTTTGGTGACTTTAATATTCACATGGAAAAGTCCACAGACCCACTCCAAAAGGCTTTCGGAGCCATCATCGACTCAGTGGGTTTTGTCCAACATGTCTCTGGACCCACTCACCGTCACAGTCATACGCTGGACCTAGTTTTGTCCCATGGAATAAATGTTGTGGATCTTAATGTTTTTCCTCATAATCCTGGACTATCGGACCACCATTTTATTACGTTTGCAATTGCAACAAATAATCTGCTCAGACCCCAACCAAGGAACATCAAAAGTCGTGCTATAAATTCACAGACAACACAAAGATTCCTTGATGCCCTTCCAGACTCCCTCTGCCTACCCAAGGACGCCAGAGGACAAAAATCCGTTAACCACCT